>NC_056744.1:1137094042-1137104042 GCF_019279795.1 Protopterus annectens | reverse complement strand
TAATTGTAACAAAGTACTTTGTGCACTTTAGCTGCTGCTTTTTATGGTCAGCACTGTCTTCTTTTCGTGCAGACCTGACCTAAAGAGTTCACAGGTTGTTAAGGCCGGGTCTCATGCTACAGCAGTACTGAACCTACCGTAATCATGCCTCTCCATGCACTACATATAGATAGAAGGTAGTGAATCTTCCTACTGTTCTGCCTGTTAAGACAAAGTAGAAATGGATCAGTGGACTGACTAACATTACAGTGACCAGAGAAATAAAAGAAAGGACTAGGCTTAAACGGATACAATGTTACGTGTGTACAGAACAGACCATATACTTATGAATTTCAATAGAAGGGCACGGATGCATATGCGTCAAGTTCTAATGCTGACGGGTGGTTGAAAGGCCTACAAATGATCGAAATCCAAGAAAAGAAATAAACCTGGCTAGGGAGGAGGGCAAATGTATACAGTTATAAGAGTTCATATGCATACTCGTAAGCATTCATTGTTCAATATATGTTGGCTGCTTACAGAGGTAATTGAGTCAGCCTGTGGTTGACAAAGGTATAAGCAATACAACTGTTTTATAGTAAAATGATGTGTGATCTTTGCTCTTATTTTTCTATCATTGTTGCGAAGCGGGACAAGTACAGATAATCTTATGCAGTTAAAATGTGAATTCATGGAGATGAATCTTACAACTTGATTGAATGCATGTACCTATAGGTCATTAAATACATGATTACTAAATATTTGTTAATATAAGTATATCCATGGAAACAGTGAAGGCCTTTGAAGACTACAAAGGTTGAAGTTGATGGCCCTACTAAAGCTGTCATTGTGCAGGAATTATGCAGAAACCAGTTGCGATGAATGATTTGTATAGCCAGCTGTACGTGTCCGTAGTTGGGCCACCATCACAAAGAGATGACTGGTATGAAGAAGAAGAATCAAGAGTCCTGTGTGGGCAGTAAGATGGACCCTAAAAGTTAAATGTGGATTGTTGTAGTTACAATAGTACATCAGTATGCATGTAACGGTTTTTCCTACTGGTGCTGCAGTTAATAAAGAAGGTTTAAAAAACTCGAGTTTTCTCCCTTTTTAAGGCATACACATGTCAGGCAGTTAGGTTCAATGTTAGTTCCATTATCAGCAGCTCTTATAAACTGATAAGACATAACTTACAGTTTTGGAGTGATTGACTGGCCCTTGACTAGCCCCAAAACATTTTGGATAGATTAGACAGAAAAACATGCTCACCAAATGACTTATAAAAATCAGTGCATACCAAGATTATATATTCCCTGTTCCAAAGGAGGGATGGGCCTCCTTGAAACTGATTACATGTATATAGCTGTAATTGTGGGACTCCACATATATATGCTGACCTCATAAGACCCAAGCGTAGTGAAAGTTTTGAAACGTGAGAAGAATAAATCTAAGATGACTGCTCTGCTTAATTTAGCAGAAGCATATCAGCATCAAGCAGGAATGGAAATCAAACCAGAAGTAGATAAAAATTAGGCAGCAACTGAATGTGCCAAAAAAAAAGAAAGAATGTAAGGTGACTGACCAGGTGACAAGGCAAGAAATGTGGAAAATGCATAAATACAGTTGCAAGTACAGAAAACGTCTGGAAGAACCTCATGTTGATCAGGATCAAATGCAGGAATGGTTAAGGAGAGGCAAATTCAAACCAAGAGATGAAAGGTTAATATTGGAGGCTCAAGACAGTGGGCTATGTACACTTTGGTTTACAAAGTCCATTGAACATGTGGGAGAAACAGACAAATGTACATTTTGTAAAACAGAATTGGAAACAGTTGCACACCTTGTTGCTGGTTGTGGCATATTAATGATAAAAGGACTGTATACTGAAAGGCTTTATAATGTGGCAAGACTGTTGCACTGGGGATTGTGCAAACATTACAGTACTGAAGTGGCTGAAAAACACTGGAAACATAGGATCACCCATTACCAATAGTTCAAAAGATAGATGCTAGAAAACCAGATATAGTGCTCCATAAAAAGAAGACAAAAGTAGCACTGATCATTGAAATCGCCACACCCAGTGACTACAGTGCCTTGCATACACAGAGACACAAAGTCATAAAATATCAAAATTTGCAGGCAGAAACGAAAACAACGTGGAAGAAAGATACCCAGAGAGTTCCAATAGTAGTAGAAGCAATAGGTCTTATAAAAAAGAATCTACAATTGTATTTGGATATGTTACCAGTAAATGTAACCCCATACGAATTGCAGAAGGAGTCATTACTGGGCACATTGCGGGTATTGCAAAGAGCACTTCTGGCTGACATCAAAGATTGAAACAATACTAATTTCATGAACTTTAATTGTCCTTTGACTTAGGAATGGGGTCCAGTCTCATCATGGTATTAGAAACCCAAAAGACTTTGAGAAATTAAAAAAAAATAAGAGATACGTTTGGAGACTAGTAAAAGAACTTTCCTGCAGTCCTGGTCCCAGGTTTCTGAAGGCTTGACAGTCTTTTTTAAGTCAGATGTCGAATGAAATCAACTATTTAGTAAGTCTTAATACCAAGGGCTTTCAGGAATGGAGCCAAGTTTAAAGACTACAATACTACCACCACCATTTAGAGATGCAAATGGGTAACCATTTTTTGTTGCCATAAAATGTCAGAGGAGGTCCTATACAAAGGTTCAGTGTCTTTCAATAATAATAATTATCCTAATGAAGATGAAGCATAGTAGGAAAAAGCTATATGTTCAAGTCTGTGATCAAAAAGGGAATGCCATACATTTTGTGAATCTTACATCAAACATGTTTTTTTTCTTTTTATAATGGTACTGCAACTCTCTGGGTGGATGGTTTATCGGGAGTGTAAATCTGAGTCATACTCCATTTGCTGACAGCTTCAGCAGAATATCCCAGTACAGAAAGTACTACTCCATTGCTAAGGAGTATGTGATACAACATAAGGTGAGTATTGTGTAACTAAGGCCATGTTCTCACCAAAATACAGCTAGTGCACATCTGCTGATTACAGATTGCCTTGGTATGTGGGGAAAATTAAAAAAACGTTGCTTCATACAAATATAAGTGAAAAATGTTTGCAATATCTGAAATTTCACACTGAACATACACAGACGCTACTGTCAACAGACTGCAGCCCTTATAACTCACAGCTCACTAAAGTCAGCACTGCCGAACACTAGACTGGAACTCATTACAGCAGTGTATTGGAGATACTCTGCTTCCGTAACTCCACAGAAATGGTGTCTGCCTCATGTTTTAAAAGTATTTTAACAGTGAAGTCATTAACTACATGAAGCTGACAATGGTACTTTCACAATTCACAGAAATCCAGCATAAAGGCATGTCATGTCCACAAACACAATTTCTGAAGTCATAGCCCATCAGCTGCTGCAGTTATCATCACATGCCAGTGGCTCAGAATCAGTGTCATTATCTGATTCAGCCAACTTATGCAAATCTGAGGTTTAGAATTTGTGGCACCTCTTTAGCTATCCTTTATCTGCAAACATAGTCAAGATAGCATTTTTATAGCATGTCCTGTAAACATACTACCAAACTGATATGAAGTTGTGCCTCTGTGAAAACACACTTGTTTTTCAGAATTTATTAACTATGCAATCATTTTGATGAAATTCACATTAATACCTGGCAACTGTTTTCACTAATAGCGCAGTATTTAGGGGGAATGATTAATGATAAATCTGGTAAAAGCCTTTTTGTATACTTTCAAAATACATGCTTCACACAGATCTGCCCCTTAATGAGCCAAACTGTTAAGTTGAACGAAGGTTATATTTTCACAACTTAATTTTAAGTAGACTTCCTAGATCATTATCACTGATCAAGTTATGCACACAAACCTGGTCTGGTGGTGATAATGGAGAACACTTGATCCCACTAGTCTATCTTCACAACTGTCTGAATGCTATGCTGACAGCTTAATCTGACAGCTGCATGTCATTTTAACAGCTGTGGGATATTGGAGAAGCAGTGGACGTCCTTACATTCACTATTGCAGTATTCCTTACATATCGGATTCCCTGCCAAAGGTAGCAGGAAGTCAGGCCAGTATACCAAAGTCTGTTGTTGCTTTATGGTATAACATATGTCACAGGCATGGTCCTCATGTAGCATATGCCATAAAAGTGACATATGGGCTTACCTTCCTCAGGATTTCTTCACCACCAGTCCAAATGCATCCTTTGTTCATCGGTCTGAATGCCTACATCCTTTGTTGCCAGCTTGAATGCATTTTCGTTCTCAAGTTGATTTCCTACATCTTCTTGCTGAAGTCTGAGTTGTTGCAGATAAGGACCCTGTGGAGTTTTGATTTTCTTCAGTTTACTGTTATTCTAGAGGTTAGCATCATAGCATCCCTGTATTCTTCCCTTATAAGACCCATTATTGAGTACAATGGCCTTTTCAGCATGTATCTCACAAAGTACATGCAGCAGCTGGAGAGACCACAGAGGTTCCTCACCCAGAGAATCCAGGGCCTCAAACATCTACCCTACACAGATAGGCTAAAAGCCCTGTCCCTCTACTCAGTCTCCAACAGACTCCTCAGAAGTAACCTCTGTCTGGCATACAAAGCAATCTCAGACCCCGCCCTGATGGGACTGAGGCACATCTGCAAGTCAAGCTCCACTTGAGTAACTCACATGCATGACCTCAACCTGGTTTGTGACATCAATAGGACTCATTGGCAGGACAGATTTGTGTCCCAAAGTCTCCCCCTTTTGTGGAATAGACCCCCTCTCCACATAAAGCAGAGTACCTCATTAAACTTTTTTAAGCGTAACCTGGATAACTGGATGGGGAACAAAAAATAAACCCCTGGGATTCTACCTGTGTCCCTGCTGGACAGTGGCCTAGGGTGCTGACTTGTTGGAACATGGGCTAAATTCTTAGCTAGGCTTGTAAGGGCCTCAGGGCCAATAGCCTAGTAACTTCCTATGATCCTAGGAAGGGTAAACGCCAGTGTGGGTGACAGATTCTACATAAAGATTGCCATGATAAATGCTTATTTTGTTTAGGAGCTTCTCATGACCATACATCCTGTGCTAATTGTAAGGCCTTCATTTCAAAAACTCTTTGCAGTAGGCTTTCTTCCCTTGCATTGTATCTTGAGAATTAGTGACTTAAGATTCTCACTAAAGAGACAATAGAAGGAACTTCCTGCTCTGAGCATCAGCCATTTGGGAAGAAGAAGGTGAAAAAACTTAGGCCTGAATCTTCTGCTGTCCAGTCTCCATTGGGCATTTCCCCCAGGTCATTGAGAAACCAGAGGTTTGCCTGGCCTTGTTGTTGGAGTCTTCTGCTGCAACCAAGTTAGAGGCCAGCGAGGATCCGAATGCCAGCACGTCCAATGAGGCTATGCAGGTGTCCGTTTTGGATGTTTGGGGGTAACCACAGTTGATTATTTCTGAGGGGCCTAGGGGTGTTCCTCAAATTTTAGTTAAGGAAGAAGTTCCTAGTAAGTTCATTGAATGTTGCCCTGGGTCAGAGTCTTCTAAGTTTTATAGGGCAGATGTCCGTTTGAAGAAGAAACAAAAAAAACAAGCATGATACTCCTGCTTCTAGGGATCCACAGACTGAGTGGCAGGCCTTTACTCAGGGGCTGTTTAATGCTTTGATGGTCTTGAAACCTCTTCAAGGAGCTTCTGTTCCTACTCCTCCTTGGTCCTCTTCTCCATATAAAAGGCCCAGGGAACAGGATTCCTCTGCAGAAGAGTTGGATTATGATGAGGAATCCCTTGATTATTCTTCACAAATTCCTTCTCCTTTGGTCTACGGGTCAGAGGAAGAGAAGTCTACTAGCCCTGATATTCCATTTGAAGACATTTAGTTTGGGGAAACAATCACCTGGATTTTTTTTTAAATGGGATTGTGCTCAGGTTTCTGATATTCATAAAACGTATTACGAGTTGTTGCAGATGGAATCTTCAAAACCTTCACCTATTTCTCCAGTTTTAGCTGCTTTGTTGGATACTTTTTCCAGTGCCTCGAACACTCCCAATTCTCTTTCTCCTGCTCCTAAAAAGCCTAATAGATTTTATAGGATACCTGAGGATTGTAACTTCTTTCACAAATGTCCTGCTGCTGATCCCTCATTGGTGTCTGTAGCTTCTGACAAGTCCTCTCAAATGCTTCCTTCACCTAAGTTACTGCCTTCTGATAAGGACAGCAGAACCATGGAAAGGCTAGGTAAGAAGGTTTACACCTCAGCTACCTTGGCTTTTAAGGCAATTAATTATCAGACCCATATGTCCAGGTATGTGCTGGCCCTTCTTTCTCAGGGTTGTCATCTTATTTCTGATCTTCCAGACTCTGAGGGTAAAGCTTCTGCTTTTTCCTTAGTAGAGATTTCTTCTCAGGTGGTTTCTCATTCCATTAAATGCAGTTATGATGCAGCAGATGCCTCTTCTAGGGCTGCTGCTTTCAGCTCTGTGATGGGGAGGTATTCTTGGCTAAGGCTTCGACCTTAGACTGATGATATAAAGGCTAAGTTAATGGATGCTCCTCTTGATAACAAGCTTTTGTTTGGAGAAGCTTCTGATAGTCTGTTCAAGACACTTCAGGATATGGGGAAGGCCTTGCAGGAACTTAAACATGTGTTTGTTTCTCCTCTGCCTAAATTTCAAAGAAATTACACCAACAAGCCTGCCTTTCTGCGCAGACAATCCTGTCCTTCTTCTAAAGGTAAAAAGAGTGGCAAGAGGGCTCCTCCTGCTAAGGCTACAAAGACTTTAGGGATTCTGAAGTCATCTTTTCCTGACAAACCAGGTGCAGTGTGACTATCCATCTCTTTCCAGCCAAATTCCTCTTTCTCTTCGCCTTTCTCTTTCTCTCCCTGTTTGGCTTCAGATTACTCAGGATTCTTGAGTTCCATCCATCATTCGCCAAGGGTACTTCATGTTGTGGAAATCCCAGCCTCCTTTTATAAGCATGCCTCAGCCTCCTTGGGAACAACTCCCCTTTTTCCCAGAGGTGCTTCAAGACCTTCTGACTCAGGGTACTATTCAAGAGGTTCCTGTGTCCCTGAGGGGGAGGGGATTTTACTCCAGAATGTTTCTAGTACCCAGAAACGAGGGCTCTTGGAGACCTATTCTAGACCTCTCTCATCTTAATGCATTTCTGAAGCTGCCCTCCTTCCGTATGTTGTCCCTTCAGGCTCTTTTTCCTCTTTTACTCTTTCAGGCCTATATGGTGTCTCTGGATCTCAAGGATGCTTATCTGGTTTACCTTTATAAAGCTGAATCACAGTGGTTCGAATGCTCATATGAGAGACTTGTAACCATGAAAGTGAAAAACAGTGACAGTCCTTAATGTTCAAAAAACAGCAAATCAAAAAGCAGATTCGCTGTTTTTCGAACATTAATGTCAAACCCCACACCCCCCTACTTTAATATTCTAACTCTGAGATCGCACTACATTGGGGAAAGGGACCATTTCCCTATCCCCACTATACTGCAATCCACCCCACAATGTCGAATGTGCAATGAGCAAATGTCAATCTGCATTCACTCACTGCACATTCAAATCTTTTTCCGTTCAGGGTTTGCAAATCTTGCAAACTGCCTTTCGCCCAATTGCTGTTCGCCTGTGTGCAATATGCACAACTAATGGTAAACTGCTTATCTTCATATTCTAATCCATCTCACTTCAAGAAGTTTTTTACATTTCACTGTTGCTTCTTGGCATTTTCAGTTCTCTGCTTTGTCCTTCAGCCTTTCTACTGCCCCAAGGGTATTCACCAAATGCCTAGCTCCTGTGATTGCTTGTTTCAGGCTTCAAGGGATCCAAGTATTCCCTTACTTGGACGACCTTCTGATTCAGGCTTCCTCGCCAGAGATCCTGTTGCAAAATCTTCAATTTGTAGTTTCTCTTCTTCAAAGCCTGGGGTTCACAATAAACTTCATAAAGTCTTCTCTGAACCCTTCTCAAGATCAAGTCTTCTGTGTTGCAGAATCCAAACGGGGCCTATGCTGGCATCTCTGCCTCCTCTCAAGGCCCTAACTCTAATTTCCTTTTTACAAAGTCTTCTTCCTCTGGCATCTGTTAGAGCTAGGGAGTTTTTGAGAGCTCTAGCTTTCATGGCATCCACTGTTCCTATGCTCCCTCTGGCCAAACTCCACATGAGGAAATTTCAGTGGTTTCTGAAGTCAGCGTGGCTTCAACATGCTCAGCCTCTAAACTTTGCAGTTCCTCTTCTACCTTGTCTAAAGAAAGAACTTCATTGGTGGATTCAGCATTTGTCTCTAAATCCAGGGCTACCTATTCATCCTCCTCTTCCCTCTCAAGAACTCTTAACAGATGCTTCACATGTGGGACAGGGGCAACATTTAGCACACTAAAAGTACAGGGGGTATGGTGGCCTTGTCAGCAGAAAGAGCACATAAATTTCAAAGAGATGAGAGATCTTATACTGGCCCTTCAGAACTGTCATCTTCTTTTCTCTCCAGGGCTTCTCACGGTACTCACAGACAATACCACAGTAATGTGTCTACATCCCTTCAGGTCAAAACATAGTGGCAGACACTCTGAGCAGGTCCTTAACTCAATTCCAAAAATGGATGCTTCACACAGATCTGTTTCTGGACATTATCCACCAGTGGGGTACTACACAAGTAGATCTATTTGCCTCCTCTTTGAACAAACAGCTTCCTTGATTTTGTGCCAGAGTTCCAGGCCCTCTGGTGTGGAATTTGGATGCCCTCTCCTTTTCTTGAAAGGGGATGTTTCTTTATGCATTCCTTCCCCTTTCTCTCATTCCAAAAGTCCTGGGCAAAATTCAACTGGACACTCCCAAAATCTTGTTGGTGACTCCCTTTTGGCTGTGACAGCATTGGTTCCCCTCTTCTACTGCATCTAGCCAAGGGCAATCATCAGAAGTTACCTCATAGGGTGGACCTACTCACACAAGACAAAGGATCTCTCTCTTCCATCCGCACCTGTCCATTCTTCAGCTGACACTCTGGGTGATAGGGTTTTGATTCCACAAAGACATCTTTTTTTCTGAGAATGTGCTGAGGGTCCTGCAGGAGGCTAGGAAACCCACTACAAGGAAATCCTACTTATCCATATGGAAGAGGTTTTATGTTTGGTGTCTCTATCATGATCTGGATCCACTAACTGTTGATGCTCCTTTGGTTCTTTCTTATTTGTGTAATTTGCTCAATACTGGTTTGACCTGTACTTCTATTGGGTCCATATCAGATTGATGAAAAGGCTAAAGATCAAATGGCTTAGAAATCGCCGCTCTTCGGAATCGGTATTGTGAGATCGCAGTACAGTGAAGATTGGAAAATTTGCCCTTTCCTCACTGTAGTGCGATCTCGGAGTTGGTATATATAAATAGCGGGGGTGTGGGGGTTGCAGCCCCCCGACAATACTTATTTCAAAGAACAGCATTTTCGATCCCTAGAACATTCGCTCTTTAGCCTTTTTTTCGATCTAACAGGGACCCCTTCTATTAAGGCTCACTTACCAGCTATCCCTGCTTATCTGCCTTTATCTACACCGTTAGCTTCTATATTTGAGACTAAACAATTCCTTAAAGGCGTCCTTCATTTTAAACCTTCCAGGAAGCCTTTTCCTCCTTCCTGGGATCTTAATTTTGTTTTTGAGAAGTTGACTCAGCCTCCTTTTGAGCCTGCTGTTTCAGCTTCCTTGCAAAATTGTTCTTGGAAGGCTGTTCTTTTGTTAGCTCTTACTTCTGCCAGATGGGCATCTGAGTTACAAACCCTTATAGCTTGTCCTCCTTTTTTGATTTTTCATAAGGACAGGGTGTCCTTGCATATTAATCCTTATTTTATGCCTAAGGTGGTTAATGAGTTGTCTCTTAATCAATCTGTTCATTTACCAACCTTTTCCCCCTCTCCACATTCTTCCACTGAGAGGGTGCTGCATACTTTGAATGTACATAGACAACTTAGACATTATTTGGATAAGACAAAGTCTATTAGGAAATCTGACCAGGTATTTGTTT
>NC_056744.1:1136909042-1137089042 GCF_019279795.1 Protopterus annectens | reverse complement strand
TGCCAGCCATTACAATTTCATACTTCTTACTGTTCATAAAATGTATGTTGATGCAAACCCTGTTGTTCTATTAACTTGTAAGTGAAGCAGAGTAATATTTAAACACTTTCTCTGATTTTGGCTCTTTGTGTGCATGTGTGTGTGTGTGTGTGGGGGGGGGACGACGACAGACAGTGCTGCACTATATGCATCCAACAGCACTGATCTAAAATACATTATTTTGGTTATTTATTTATTCATTCACTTGAACACAACCAGACAATGGAGGGGCTACCAAGACCAATGCCTGATTCACACAGGAGGCAAATAGCTGAGAGAATCAAGCCCAGTCCTATATGATGAAGGTCTTTTGCAGTTCATAACCACAATTTTAGATCAGCCCTGAAATAAGCATGGCCATCAGCCTAAAATGAAATGCGATTCAGCTTTCTGGAAAGGCACTATCATAAAGGAGGTGGCAAGAGAGAAAAAGTTTAGTGGCATTTTACTCCTGAATAAAAGTGTGAACCAGAATACAGTCATTGTGGACACTATCTTCAGAGCTATTCACAAGCACTTTCAAATCTCTGTCATTATTACAGATGGACTTAAAAGAAAGTATGCATCACAAAGGGCATGCAATGCATTGTGAACTGCAGGGCAAGCTACTACTTCATAACATTTACAGTAAATAAATATTCTGCTTGATTTCAAACACTGTAGGTAGCCAGGATCAGTGTACAGAAAAGCCAACATTAAGACTCTCAAGACCAAATTGTTTTAGGCCTTGCAGCAATTAAACTGAGGCTCTCTTGTCATTCAGACATTGGATACCATTGTAAGCTCCTAGAAGGAGTTCATACAGCTACCTTCTCTTAATTAAGTTTGTCTACTGGCTAAGTCACCCAGGTAATGTAAGAAGGATGTTGGATTAACAACAGCTTACAATTTAGCCTACAACTACTCTAAAAACACTCTTTTATTTATTTTATATTATTTTACATTTGTTGACCGAGCTAGTCTAACTGGATATATGTCCATATTCAGTAGAGGCCAGGGGAGAAAAGCTCCACATAAGCAAAATATTAGCAATTTCAGGTACAGATAAGTACAGTTGTAACAAATTTAGGTTTTGTTTGTGTCTTTCGGCTTTTCCTGGTTAGTGGTCGCCACAGCGGAACTCCGGTCCGCTAATGATTGGCAGTAGAGTTTTACGTGCTGGCTTGCCGGGCCTAACACACAACCTTCAATGAAGGAATGCCCATTCACGCATGTCACCACACAGAAGACGCTCTGAGAATCGAATGGGCAACGTCTAGCTGTGAGGCGACAACACTACCGCAGCACCACCACCACAGAATTGTAACAAATTTAGGTACAGTACTATTTTAATATGAAGAATACAAATGTTATATAGAAAAATTGTACTATTAAAGGAACAGATAATAAGAAAGAGATTGAGCAACAAACAATTTTAAAGTAGCACACAATAAGAAAGAGAAATGAAAAGCACACTGACAAATATAGCAGTTCCAGGTACAGTATTTAACAGTGAGTCATCCCATTTGTCCTATAGTAACATAGCAACTTTAAGGTAGCATGTAATGAGAAAGATAAAGAATGTCTAGATAGATATTTATATGTGAAAACAAGTTAATGTTCCAAGCTGCAAACTATACAAGTACATAATTAGAAGAGGATCCTATGTAACAGAAAGTTGTAAAGACTGAATTAGTATAGGTGGGTCTACTCTCCGAGGCATAGAGAGAGTTGGAATTAAAATTGCAAATGGTTATATAGGTAGGGTTCAGAGAAAGTGGTGGTAAGATTAGTCTGGGTTACTACATGGGCATAACCAGTGCTTATTAAGGTATTCTCTGAGTTATTTTTTGAATAGTTTCACTGAGGAAAGAGATGAGAGTTCCTTGGGAAGCAGGTTCCAGTATTTGCCAACAGTGTTGGCGAACAGAGAATCACTGGCCTTGTTTTTGGATTTGACTGTAGATACTAGTACTTTATTGGCTGAACGAAGGGTTGTCAAATTACTGTAGGGGGTTAGAAGGTTAGTAAGTATAGGAGTATTTTTATGAAGCTAGAGGATCCTATGGGCAATAATAAGTTGTTGAATCTGAAGTTGATTATGAAGTTCTAGCCAACCTAGTTGCTTTAGGTTTTGACAGTGGTGAGTTCTAAATGAGAAACCAGTAGCAAATCTGGCAATATTGTTGTAGGAGGTAGCTAGTTTGTTAAGGGTGTTTTTTGATAGGTTGGTATAGATGGGAGAGGTGTAGAGGAGGGTGGAAATTAGATGGGTGTGGGCAATAGTAGTTCTAGCTGTTGGAGTAAGGAAGGGTTTAATCCTAATTTAAGCCTAATTTTCTGTTTACTGTTTTTATTGTTGCGTTAATGTGTGTGTCAAAGCTAAGATTATGGTCTATTGTTACCCCTAAGAGCTTGGTAGATGGGTCGGGAGATATAACGATGCCATCATTGGATATAACTGTGAAGTCAATTGGGGGGGCCTTTGTGTGGGAGTGAGGAGTAGTAGTTTTGTCTTTTCAGGATTCAGGAGGAGGCAATGCTGTTAAGAACCAACTTTCTACTATGTTAAGCACTGTTTGGGTAATGGACTGGAGTTGAGGTGTAGAGGTAGCCGAGCATATTAGTCTGGAGTCATCAGCATATTGGATACATGTAGCTTGAGGAATGATTAGGTTAAGATCATTGATGAAAACTGAGAAAAGGAGAGGGCACAGGATAGAACCTTGAGGGACTCCTAGGGTAATAGGAAGGTGAGAGGATAGATTATTTTCCCAAAGCACAGCCTGTTGCCTATTTTCAAGATAGGGTTTAAACCATTGTAAAGCCTGTGTATCTAGTGAGAGAGACTTAAGTATATTTAAAAGAAGCTGATGGTTTACTATATCAAAGGCTTTTGATAGGTCAATAAAGAGTGCTGAGGATAGAGTCTTGTTGTTTTGGTTATTGTTAATACAGTCGGAAAAGGATAAGAGGGCTGTGGTGGTACTATGGTGAGGCCTAAAGCCGTGCTGACAGTTAGCTATAAAGTTATTTTGTAGTAGGTGGTCTAGTAGTTGGCGGTGGATACATTTTTCCATTATTTTAGCTAAAGGAGAGAGTAAAGCTATTGGGCGGTAGTTTGAGAGTTCAGTTGAGTTGCCCCCTTTGTGCAGTGGGATAATGTGGGAGACTTTCCAGATAGATGGGATTGTTCCTTTGGTAATGGTTCTATTTATAAGGATGGAAATAAGAAAGGCTACTACTGATGCAACTATCTGTAGATATTCTGCTGGTAGAAGGTCAGCTGAGGGGGTGCAAGGTTTTAGTTAACATGTCTAGCCTTCAATTTCTTTCCATTGTATAATGATAAATAAGAAAACAAAAGTCACTAAACAGATGTATAGTGAACTCATATAAGCCTTGCCTTTTAAAACACAATAAGTGATATCAAATAAATAGAAAGCCAACACATAAATATTAGAATAATGGCTCAGAAATTCATAATCAGCCACAAGTCCTTCATAATGCAGTCAAATAAAAATACAGCTAAAATAAAGAAAATGATGTCCTTATCAAAGCTCACTGGCATGCTATAACTGGAAACTGAAACAATCATTCTTGGTACCTAACAGATAAAAAGCCCTAGGTAATGAATTCATGAAAGAAAGAATAAACAAATTCATACATACATAAATACTTATAAAGCAGAAATTATTCATGAAGAAGGATCTAACAAGAAAAAAATGTGCAAACCATGAAATATGTGTATAAAATTATTTATAAAGCTACCTGTTTCAAGGCGTCTTGTGAAATATGTAAATTATTCTGACAAGACAAAAATATATCAATGGAATACCTCAAAATGTACAATAACATATCTTTAGTAACACAATTAAGCCAAAAATCCAGACTTCAGAAGCACTGGAACTGTGATTCATTGTCATTACAATTCATAAGCATACCATAAGTGGAAATTGGCATCTGCTTTGAAACACGTAACTTACACAAGCAGATATTTTATTGCCACAAGAGTACAGTACCAAGTAAGGATGTAAATAAGAAACCCAATGTCCCAAAGTGAATGCATACAGGATGCATTCGGAAAGATCCTGGTAAACAGGGAAATGTGTGAACAAAAGTATGCATGATAATGAGCACAAAAGCAGATGTTTTTATTACTACAAAAGTACAGTACCAAGTGAGGATGGAAATAAGAAAGCCAATGCCCAAAGTGGATGAAAAGAGGATGCATTCAGAAAAGTACTGGTAAATAGGGAAATATGTGAACAAAAGTATTCATGATAATGAGCACACATTCAGAAATACATGGTAGTAGAAAGATCACTGGAGACATAAGGAAGCATTATTTCACAGAAAGAGCAGTTGATCATTTAATACGAGAGATGCTGTAAAATGGCCAGATGCAAGAGAACAGGACAGAGCTGTGCAGGCCTTTTGCAAATTGTTGCAATGTTCACTCTGTCCAATCCCATCCAAAAGCCCCCCACCCCCAAAAGAGCAAGAAGAATGAGAACAACAACAGCTTATCATCAGTAGGAGTCATAAAACCCTTTGTTAATTCATCACATTAACTGTGAGGCACATTCTGACACTTACTGATTCTATCTGAGAACAGCAGCACAGAAATAACCAGCCAGGAACAGCAGGGCTTGAAATATGACTGCTGCCATTTCTTCTTTTACTTTCATCCCAATTTAACACAAGAGGAGTACCCAGAAAGTGACTATCTTTGTGTGTGTGTGTGTGTGTGTGTGTGTGTGTGTGTGTGTGTGTGTGTGTGTGTGTGTGTGTGTGTGTTGAGGGGTCCCAAGTGTGATGTGTATCTCCACAAGCATTTGTCTTCTCAGTTTATTGAGAACTACTATTTTGTTGGCCTTTTAAAATTAAGTCTCAGATGCAACTTTTTTCCTCCTTGAAAGAAAAAAAAAAATTTCTTTCTTAAGCCATGATTTTTCCAGGCCATCAATGGCTCTGGCTCAAAAGGTAGGTAAAATCTCTAAAATGCATCTGTGTGTATCATTAAACCCAATGCTTCTGGATGCCTATAAACCCTGGACTGAAGGTTCAGTTCAATTATTTCCTCAAAAGTTATTACTGTGTCGTCTTGGCCAGTTAGGGTACATTGGAAGGATGCAGGAAGAAGATGAAGAGCAAGGCAGTGTGAGAAAGAAGAAAATTTAATCTGAATGGAGGCCAAAACTGGCAGAAATCCAGGGAATGCATCTGTGGTGCACATGATGGTGGTGGTGGGGGGTATGGTGGACAGTGGTGGGAAGGCCATGAGGTTCTTTGTCTAAAGTTTTATTTCACCTAAGGCTGTCTCAGGCCCGCATTAAGTAACATAAGGCTAATAAATATGAGGTGTTCTTTGGTATTGTTAGATCTGATGAAGTGGAGTTTGCTGGAAGCTTGCTTCCCTAGGATTCAGAAAAGTCTTCTCTGCCGCTTGCACAAATTGCCCAACATGGGTTGATCAATTAGTTGGACAGCAAGAAAATGAAGTTTGTAGAAAGATACTGCCACAAGCTCATTAATATGTCTCTGAATTGCACACTATTTGTTTGTTTGTTTCTTTGTTTACTGGGAAAGTCCAACTGGGTAATACTCAATTTCAACACAGGCCCGGGGAGAAAAGCTCCATCATACCTAAAAGCACTAGTGTGTTCCCTATTTGCTCATGCATTGTATATGAAAGGAACCCTCTGCACACGCACGCCCGCATGCGCACACACGTACACACACACACACACACACACACACACACACACACACATACACACACAGTGTCACACATCACCTTCAGACACCCATACATACACATATTCCCAGACATTCTCACACACATATCCACATCCTCTCATCAACAAACAAGCCAATCACACTAATGAAACACTCACCCATTCACATACAGACACAAACTCCAACACCAAACACACATACACATACGCACATACACCCACCATCATACCACAACATACACCACACACACACACTACACACACACACTCCTGCAGCTTTATTCATGCCCTTCAGACATGCACACACAAACTTTCATATACATACACACTATAACACCCGCAACACCACATCCTTGCTGAACTTATCTGCACCATGAGTATTCATAGAAGAGAATGGGTGGCCACCATGTTTTCATACTAGTCACTTTTCCTACTAGAGTATAATTTTACGTGGTTGAGCAAATTAGTAGCCAAAACAATTCTGGGGGAGGGCACATGGTAATTAGTATCTGCATTAGCCACTCACCTGGACTGTCATATATGTATGCAGCTCTGAATGTGAGACCATCTTTGCTGTGAGATCTCCTTATTGAAATATCTTCAATGGTAGAGCTGTCTTTGAATTGGAAATGATTAATGTGAAGGGAAAAACATCCATGATACGCTTTCCTTATTATAGTGCTATGACTTTCTGAATTCCAGCCCTTGTGTGACTTTAATTTTTTTTTTTTATAATTTTTATTTAGAATAAGGTATTGTGCTTGGAGCATCTGTGCATTTGGGTGATGGAGCTTCTGTTTCAATTCCTTCTCTTTTCTCAAGATTTATTATTTTACAGTAAATGAGTTTTAATATTCTGTTGATATACCAAACTATTAAGTCCATCGCATACCAAACCATGTTTAACTGTAGTGTGGCTTCACATACATGTTTAAAGAAAAAAAAATGTAACTGCCTTTGAACAGTTTAGCACACTTCTGAATAATGAATGTTTTTATTATAGTAAGCTTCATAAGTAATCACTGCACAGTAAAGTTAATTTTACAGTAATATCTGTAAGTTGACTTAATGTTTACTTATTTATATTTGTTTACCAGGATAGTGCAATGATCGATAATATTGACTAATTTCAGGCTCAGCTTGACTGAAATACAAAACATTTCACAAACAAAAAATACAGAAATGTAAGAAATAACAGAACAGTTCAGACTAATTACATAGAAAAAAATGGATATATAAATTCCATTGAAAAAGCATAGTGCAATGTGCAACCAGAGTGTAATGCCAATACAAATTAGTTTCAAAAGTGTTTCAATCTTCAGAGAATCTTGAGAGAGGAGAAGAGACCCGGAAAGGAGTTAGTTTTTTGGTATGTCCTGCGTTGAAGCAGGAGCATTTGGCTTGGGTGAGGAAGTGCTTTTGAGCTGCATTCTGAATTTGCAATAAGTGTTGATTTCCTTAATGTCGATGGGGACAGCTTGCCAAAGAGTAGGTGCCTGAGAGGAGAAAGCATGTGCATTGCTGTGGAGTTTGGTTCAAGGGGTAATGAGAACAGTGTCTCAGGTTGTTTGACAAAGTCTTTTTATGAAGTCTAGTTGCAAGGGGAGTAAACGTGTGGAGTTAGAGGAGTTTGTAAAGTTGGGATCCTAAAAGTAGGTTAGAGATTTGTTTTAGTAGGTTAGAGCTTTGTTTTATGCGCAGCCATTTATCTTTTTCAAGGGTGATACAGTGATGCTCACAGACAGGGGAGTTTGTAATGAATAAGCAGATGCTGTTACAGACAATCTAGAGTGTGACAATGTTACTCTTGGAGGCAGAAGCAAACATTGGGAGCCCATATTCAGTTTGAGAAAGGAGAACTCCTTTGGCAATGGCTGCTCTGGCTGGTTCAGATAGAAAAGTGGAAACCTTTTGGTCCAGAAGAGGAGGGAGATTATTTTGGCTCTCACTTTGTTTATGTGGGAATGGAAGTTTAGTGACTGATCAAGCCATAATCCTAGGTATTTGAAGGTAGAGACTGTCTCTGTGAAATGGCTGGATAGGTCAAAGATAGCTAAAGAGTCAGGTGTCTGGTGACTTTTCTGCAGTGTTCCAAAAAGCATAGTTTTGGTCTTGGTAGGGTTGAGAACTAATTTACAGTTTATGAGGCATCATTGGAGCTCATGTAAGTGGTGTGAGCGTGACCTGATCAGTAAATGACCATCAGCATAGAGAAGGGGGAGGTCACAAGGAAGTTTGTTAATGAATATGGATGGGGTGCAGGAACTGTATGCTTGTAATACACCTTTGTTAACAGGTGCAGATTTTGATTGTGAGGATCCTATTTTAACCCTGAAAGGCCTGTCAGTGAGGAAGTTTTTAAACCTGTGAGTCACGTCTGGACTGATGCCAATTTCAGTTATTTTGTTTTGCAGAAGATAGTGATCAATGAGGTCAAATGCCTTTGTCAGACCTATAAATAGAGCATCTATAAGGAGGCCACAATAAGAGTTTAGCAGGATGCCATCAGTTAGGGACCAAACTGCTGTCATATTAATTTGTCCAGACCAGAATCCATGTTGTTTGGAGGAATGCAGGTGGTACTGCTGGATATAGAGGAAGAGTTGAGTGCAGACTAACTTTTCAAGAAGTTTGCCCAGAATTGGGAGGATGGATATTGGCTGGATATTGGCTTGCTCTGAGAGGGGGTTTAATTAGAGTAGTTTTCCCAAATCAGTAGCATGATGTTTTGCGTGAGACATAAATATTATACATGAGTGAGAGGAAAACATACACGCTCTCTGCAGTGATACATGAAACAGGTCCAAGAAGGGGTGCCAGTGGAAATATTTTCAGGTAGAAGGCATACTTTTTGGGATGCACACATTTGAAATGGAAGAGGGGGATGAATAGTGATGGGATGGACAATGCATGATCTGTGGGAAGTGTGGAGTTTATTGATGGGAGACTGCTAAATTATTTAAAGAAATCTTTTGTAGAAAGTTTTGCTGTACCACACTGAATGATGTTTGTAGACCAGGTATCATGAGGTTTTATTCCTGTAAGTAGGTTAACCAATCTAAGAGGACAATTTGTTTCTTTGTTTGGAAGTTTCTTTTGTGGCTTCTGATTGACTTCTTGGTTAGGTTGTGCAAGACTATAAAGGAAGTACAGTTGTCAGTTATGGGGGTTTGCTCCCCTTTTTGCCATGCTTCACTCTTTAGAGCTAAAAGATGTTAGAGTTCAGTGGGTACCCATTCAGTTTTGGTGGGTTTCTAAAAACTGGATAAGTGTAAGCAATTTGTCTAGCAGCTGGAGTAGAAAGTTGGTTAGGCTTACAGCTGTTGTATTAAGGTCATGTAAGGAGAGTATGTGGTTCCAGTTGAGGACTGTGGACTAAGGTTCTGAGTTTGTCTACATTTCTGTTTCTCTGGTTTCTGAAGGCTTTTAATATTGGTGACATTTTGTGTGACTTCTTGAATTACTACTGTTAGGTCTAGTATCACACACCGTCAGGCCAGTGAAACAGAGTCAAACAGCAAACATAAAGCATGAACACTTATTAAAATAAGAAAAAGTGGATCTCCTCTAGCGCCTCCAAAAGGCTTTACAGAATATACCATTTACTTCACTTCATCATCTTTTTATACACGTCATGATCATTAAACAATAAATTAATTGAAATGCTCAATTAAAAACTTGCTTCCCTTAAAGACATTTCACGCATAATATTTCCAAGTGAACTCTCTGTTGAGCTCCTTGGGATACAATGTACCATATTTCATAATGAGGATAGATTCCTTCTTTCTTAAAATATTTTTGGTGCCCTCTGATGTGCTAAACTCACTACAAATCTGCTCCAGAACTGTTGCTTGTAATCCATTAGGATCTCCTCTGTGATACATATTAAAATGTTCTGCTTTAGGGCTAAAGTGCTTATTTTTCTTAATGTCTCTAACATGTTCCTTTACTCTGGTGGCAAAACTCCTTTTACTCTCCCCAATGTAATACAACCCGCATGGACACTTAACTCCATACCCTACTTTTTTCACTATTGCAACTAAAAGTGCCCTTTGTGTCAAACGTCTTGCCATTTATACTAGGAAAATTATTCACCACATATAGACATATGGTACAAGTCCCATATGGAAAAGAACCTCTGTGGATCAATTCCTTCTCTCTTTTGACATGTGGTCTTTTAAAACCCCCTTGAACCAAGAAATCTTTCAGACTTCTTCCTCTACTATATGAGAAATTTAATTTAACATCTTTAAACTGGACTAATTCTTTTTAAATAAAAGTCCAGTAATATTTTACTATATTCTGTAGTCTACTTGCAAAAGCAGTATATTTTGGCACAAAATATAAATTATTTTCATCGTCTCCTTCTACCGTCCTTTTTTTTTTTATTACTAGCTGAGCATTGACTTTTACCACATACTCTTGAACATCCTTTCCATACATATTCTTTACCATAACCCCTCTGTATAAACATTTGCTGTTAGGTATTCATTTTTTTAATTTATTACCTTACTTTAGTCATTCATACATTTTAGCGGGAGCAGGATGCATAACAGACAAAAAGAACACTGCATTTAAATAAATGTTGATGCAATTACAGTATTATTGTGTTTCATTGTGATAATTAATATGAAGTACCATTTTGACAGTAACCATTTAATGGCTGAAAAAAAAAGAAATATTCAGTTTGAGTGAGAGTATATGGTATGTACACTGCAGGTTCATTGTACTGTTTTTTTTATGAACTGCTGCATTCACTTTGTGTGGGGTAGGTAGTATTGGACATCAAAGTCAGAAATGATAAAAACAGTACTGTTTGTTTCTGGGCTGTGGGTGCTCACTTGTTTGGTACTAGATCAGTTAGAAGACTGCCAATGGTGGTTGTGGGGTGAGGGCAACATCATTTAATTTATTTGTTAAAAGCAGTGAAGAGCTCTTGAATGCAGTATAACCACAGCTTAAGCAGCCACTGATGACTGTTAGGAAAAGGACAACCAACTCACTTGGCAGGATACGTAGTAGGAAACTCCATTCATTTCATTGTGATTGATATTAGAAATGTATATGAACATGTAAAGGGCCAAATTCTGGATACCAGAATTATTTGTTGATAAACTGTGCCAAAGGCTGATGGAAACTAAAATGACACATTTATAATATATATACATGTAAACATTTACACATATATTAATATAGTACATTAATATATTACATAGCTCTTATTAACTATAATTGGAATTTACAAAAACATGACAAGCAGGGCAGGGAGTTAAGGGGGAGGCAGCTCCCCTAATATGGTTCGCTAGCTTTCACTAGCATTCCAAAACTTACAGAAAAAGGCTAAAAAATAATGAGGGAAACAGAAAAATAAAGGAATGCATTTAAATAAAAGGCAAAAGATAATTCTATTCAGTCTGTCTTTAAAGATAAAAACACGTACTTTATTTGTTATAAGTATCCAGAAAAACATGACATACATAAAAAGAAAAAGTAAGATTAATGATAAGTCCATTCAATCTACATACACTGTTAGGGGATCAGCATTTTCCTTAGTGCTCCGACATTTACAAATACGTTGTACTGTAGGACTAAATACAGTAACAGAAAAAAAAGATGTTAAATTCCTCTGCAATCACTGAAAAAAAGCTGTAAATGACATACACTTGCAGTTGCTGTTAAGCATTTGCAAAGGAAATTACTACTAAGAAATCCATAATGTATATGGAAAGGGGATAATCAGTATTTATTTGCAACTTATTCATCTCAAATTGCTACATGTCTTATGTCAGCACTTGTCACAGTTTTTATGGATGTGAAAAGGGTTAACTGAATGTAAACTGACAGCTAACCCAATGCCAGTCATTAAGGCCCCACCCATCACTGCACAGCCATAAAAGTGGTAGTCCCTTTGCAATTACTGGGCCACTTTCTCTCTCTCTTTCTCGCTCTCTCTCTCTCTCTCTCTCTCTCTTCTCCTCTCACAAGGATGAAGAAACTTGTCATGTCCAAGGGTCAAGATTACTGTCATGAGCTGTAGTTTTATTAATATGACAGTTTGTCTAAATATAATATGCCACAATGTGATAATCAATTTTGCAGCAAAGTAATAATGAAAGTGTTTCTGTAGTAGTTAGGGAGGGAAGCATTTCAGTAATAATTTTTTTTGTTGTTGCTTTTTATTTTTTGGCAAGAATTTAATGACGTACATGGTGCACAAAATAAGATGCTGGTTTGGGAACGTTATGTAAAATATAGTGGCAAGTTTTTAATTTCATTTGGTTTGTGCTTTTGTTGCTCTTCCTCATATTGCTTGATGTACCTCTAGGTGTTCTATTCAATGGCAATTCTCATTCCAGAAATTTCTAAGCAATATTATCACACTGAGACACTTTCCCCCCTATTTTGAGGATTAGGAAAAAAGGCGGGCAAATGGATAGATTGGTTGAGAGCCACACTGGACACCACTTTAGGTATGAAAGTTGGGTTAGTCCTGAGGGAGACCATGTCAGCATGAAAAATGATGAAGGGTTCCACCGCCATAAGTGCTTGTAGCTCAGACACTCTTCTAGCTGAAGTGATGGCCAGAAGCACAGAAGCAAAACTGTTTTCCAAGAGAGGAATTTTAACTCTGCTGATGCTGCAGGCTCACGGGGGGAGCGTGAGCTTTTCCAACACAAAGTTAAGGTCCCAAGCAGGGGTAGGGGCTCTTCTTGGTGGCCTTAAGTTGTTAGCCCTCCTCAGAAACTGCTTGATGAGAGGGTGTGAGAAGAGAGGTGGCTCAGTGCTGTAAAGAGCACAGATGGCAGAGACATGGATCTTGATGGAGGAGAAGGATAGGCCCCTGTGGAGTAGGTCTGCTAGGTAATCCAGGATGAGAGGTAAGGAGGGCTGTGCTGGATTCACTCCTTTAGTCTGGATCCAGGAACAATATATTTTCCACTTGTCAGCATAGGATTTTCTAGTACTGGTCATCTGGCTTCACATATGACATCCAGTACCTGCTTGCTTAGGCTGGCCACTGGAGGAAAAGTCAAGGAATAAGACAGGCTGCAAGGTTCAGGATCTGCAATTGTGGATGCAAGAACTGTCCTTCCTGCTGAGTCAGGAGAGTTGGGATCTGGGGGAGGTGCCATAGAGGCAATGGTGACAGACTGTGCAGTAGTGGGCACCAGTGTTAGCATGGCCAGTCTGGGGCAATCAGTATTGCTGTTAGTCTTTCTTCCCTTATCTTGAGTAATACTTTTGTAAGAAGAGGTAGAGGGGGAAAGGCATACATTGAGAGGTTTGCCCACTGGAAGGATAAGGTTTGCCCACTGGAAGGATAGGGCATCCACTTTCCAGTCCTTGCTGTGAGGTTCTTTGGCGCAGAATTTGCTGAGCTGGTGGTTGTAGGGGGAGGCAAATCGGTCCACCTTCTGGGTACCCCATTTCTGGGTCACAAGACTGAAGGTGTTGTGGTTTAATTGCCACTCATGTGGGTCTAGGAGATTTCTGCTTAAGTTGTCTGCCAGAGAGTTTTGGTTGCCTGGCAGGAATTGAGCTTGCAGGTGAATATGCATGGCTGAGGCCGTGTTCCAAAGGGACATGGCCAGCCTCCAGAGTGGGAGTAGGCTCCCCCCTGTTTGCTGATGTACCACATCACTGTGGTGTTGTCGGTTTTGATTAGTAGAGGCCCCAGAGAGAGTAGGGATATGAAAGCTGTCAGAGTGTGCTGAACAGCTAGCATCTCTTTTTGGTTGATGTGCATATGACTTTGATTAGGGCTCCAGTGGCCCTGAATGCACCTGCGATCCAGATGTGCACCCCAGGCATAGTCTGATGCATATGTGGTTAGGGTTTGGGTGGCGTGGGGTTGTGGAAAGGGAAGCCCCTTGTTGTGGTTGCATGCTGCTTCCCACCAAAGGAACTTTTTCCTTAGACAAGGTATCATAGGTATGATAGTTTCCGGGTCCTGAGAATGTTGGCACCAAAGACTTTTTAAGTACCATTGAAGTTTCCTCATATGCAGTCTGGCATATGGAATTAGTAGAATGCAGGAGGCCATGAACCCTAGAGCTTGCAAGATATTCCTTGTAGATAACTGAGTTCTGGTGGCCATTTGAGAGAAGTAGCCTGTCAGATAGGCTTGTTTTTCTGGAGTAAGGAATGCCATCTGGGATGCTGTGTCCAAGCTTGCTCCCAGGAATATACATTTTTGACAGGGGACTAGTTTGGATTTCTTTTCATTGATAGTGTACCCCAGGGAGGTTAGAAGGTCCTTTACATATGTCAGATGCCGCAACAGCTTTTCCTGACTGCCTGAATCAGGCAATCATCCAAGTAAGGGAAACTTTGAATATTTCTTTGTCTGCAATAGGCAATGGCTGGAGCCAGGAATTTTGAGAAAACTCTGGGAGCAGTGGATACCCCAAAGGGAAGTGCAGAGAACTGATAATGCGTAGATCCTGCCCTGAAATGTAGACATTTCCTGCAGAGTCCCTGATTGGGATGTACAGATAGGCCTCCTTTAGATCTAGGGTAGCTAACCAGGCATCTTTGGACAGCATAGGAAGAAGCTGCTGTAGGGTGAGCATTTTGAATTCTGGTACCACCAGGAAGGTGTTTAGAATGTATAGATCTAAGATTGGGTGCCAGGTGCCCTCTTTTCTGGGTACCAAGAAAAGTCTGGAATAAAAACCTCGGCCTATCTGTTCTGCAGCAACAGGATGAATTGCCCTTATGGAGAGCAGGGACTGAACTTGGTTTTGTGCCTCTGCCCACTGGTTTGGAGGAAGGTCTGGGAACCCTTTTGGGGTTGGCAGCATGTGGAAATAAAATCTGTACCCCTGGGATATTATGTTGAGGACCCATCGATCACTGGCGATGGAGGTCCAGTTTTTTGCATGGTGGGCAAGTTTTCCTCCTAGGGGCATGAGCAATTGGGCAGAGGTGAGGACAGGAGTTGAGAAGTCATTATGAATTCTTTCCATGAAGGGGTGGCTTAGCACTCCCTGTTTTAGAAGTGGAGGTACTCCATTGCTTAGCTGTCTGCATACCCTGAGACTGTAGTCTGGGGAGGTCTGTTTTCCCTAGGTCTAGTTTGAGGTGGCCTTGAGGGGGCTGGAAAGGACCAATGTTTTGAGGGGCAATTCCTACTGAATCTTGGAGGATGCATGTGCAAAACATCTAGGACCGTCTGCATAGACTTAGCTTTTTCTTCCATCTTTTTTAAAACCTCTTCTACTTTGGTGCGAAACAGATTGTCCTTGTTCACAGGTGCATCCAATAATATTGATTTGACATGGTCTGACAAAGTCTGCTCCTTAAGCTAGGCATGCCTTCTGAGCACAGAACCTGTGACTGCTGCCCTGCAGGATGCTTCTAGGGTATCAAACCCACATTGCAGGGCATGCTTGCTGACTTGGCTCGCAGAGTGCACAAGCTCTTGTGATTCTTTATTTACTGCACAGTCAGGGAAGGTAGATCATTTTTGCTTAATAAGTTCCATAGTATGTTGCTGGTATTTCATCATGTGGAACTGACAACTTAATGCTCTAATGGCAAGAGTTGCTGAGGTGTATACTTTTTTTACCCCATCTTTCTAAAGTTCAGGAATCCCTGTCCGAGGGGGTGGGATTCTTAGCTGTAGTGGTTTTTACTCCTTTAGGTCCTTGGGAGATGACCTCTTGGTCAGCAGTAGGATTTTTGAAAAGAAATTTGTGTGAGTCAGGGACTCTGTAGTATCTGTCAGGTTTCCTGGGAGCAGGGGGTAAAGTATCAGGAGTTATAATGGGCTCCATAAAGACATCAGCCACAACATCCAGAACAGGAGGAATGGCTAAGGGTCTGTGCTGTGGTAAGTCTAAAAAATTCCCTGAGTCTCTTTTTAGACTGTGGGTAATCCTGGCATTCCCAATGGAAATGCTCTCTCAAAGTATGTAGGGATTCACCAAAAGAAAAATCCTCTGGAGGGGGGGCAGAAGGAATGGATTCCTCTGCATCTGAATCCTCATAGACAGATAAGGGCATGTCTTCATAATCAGACACCTTAGAGTCGTCAGACTTTTGGTCAGATAAAGCTGCTGGGGACAAGTCTCTTTTTCTTTTAGAAGGGGAAGGCTGGCTTCCCCTAATCAGCATGATCAGGTCTTCTGCCACTTTAAGCATCTGTGATTGTGGCACGGAAGCAGGCGCTTGAGTTTGGGTCATCGTTTTTTTAGGCATAGCTCGTACTCTTGGCCTTAGAAACTCGGTAGTTTTAGAAAGAACTGAAGACGCGAAAGTCATCGGTTTGTGCGAATATCGGTAGTATGAAAAACTTCCTCAGAAGATGGTGCCTGCACAGTGGCTCTGGACCCATCCAAGGTAGAGACATTCACAGGTTCCATAGTCAAAGAAGAGTCTTGCAGCATACCGGACTCTGAACGGGTTTTGGTAGCGGCCTGCAAATCCATCAAAGCGGGCATCAGGGGCTGTGAAAGTGCCTCACTGAGTACCAGTGAATTGGCGACTAGCTTAATGGAAGCATCGTCGGCAGTTTTGGACCTGTACAGTCTGTCTCTGTCTTTATCCTTACGTTTTTTCAGAAGATCGGTAGTCGGCTGGCTTACCAAAGCCATTTCAGAATACGGAGATCGAGAATGAAAGTATTTAGCTACAATAATGCCCAACAATGAATAGTTCGGGCGTTGAACAAAGCACAAAACCGAAAGTGAGGTATATCATGGTCTGGGCCTAAACAAGTGACGCAGTAAGAATGGAAATCTCGGTGTGGTATTTGCTTTCCACAGGCGAGACAATTGTTAACTTTTTCTGACATCGGTTAGAGCGAGAAAAAAGAATCCCCAACGGGGTACTTAGCTTTAGAAGACTTCAAGATGATTCAATTTTGGAAACGAAAACTCAGGTAGTGGACTGGTTCTGCTTTGGGCTCCTCAGCAAGAAAGACTGATGTAATGGCATCGGCTGCCTGTTTTTATACCACTGATGACCTGACGTCAGTCCTGAAGCGACAGCAACCGAAGCAGAAATACTACGCCTCTGGTATTCGGGCCGACTGAGGGCTACCCCTGGCAGGATAACCCAAGTGTGATGACTGTAACAGTGAAACATGAAGAACATCCCTGAGAATGATGACTACAGAGATGAGTCAGTTGAAAAGCAGATGCCCATAGGGAGTGCTGTGTAAAAGATGCTGAAAAATTTAAATGGCCAACTAGGTGCTTTTTTCATTTAGTTCTGGTACTTGTGAGCCCCCCCGAGACAAAATATCTGAGAATAAGAACTGGAGAGTTGGGAAAGTGTAAGTCATTTTTTAAAGGAAATTGAAACTGAATAGGTCTGTTGGAATAGTACCAGACCATACAAAAGGAAATTTGGTAAGTACTGTTATCTTGGCCAACTCCTTTCAAGGCAGCATCAGGTTTGACTCTGATAGATGATAGGGGGTATGACAGAATCTGAAACAGCTTGTAGGTGGTTGGCTGTTATAGGGCAGTCAAGCTAATGTTGTATTACATTACATTACTCAGTGTCAGAAAGATGTTAATACGCCTATCTAGTTTGCTCTTTTAGGGGTTTTAAGACCATGTTTGCTCTATCTGTATTCGTCCTGTGTCCTCTTGAATGCTTCTATGGATTCCATCTCTATCATGCATTCTGGAAGTTCATTTCATGTGTCTACAGGCATCTCTGACAAAAGTATTTGTGGAGCTGTATGGAGTAGGTAGTCTCTACAGTCTGCAATCTGTTCCCCTCCTTCTGCTGTCCTTTCTGGTCAGAGTGATCTTTTCACATGACATGATCTCGTGCAGCACTATTGTAACCTCCTGTCTCTGTCTCAGGTGAGATGGTCTAGCACCTCTAGCTCTTGGTTTTATTCCTTCCTGTCTACCTGATGGATCTTTCTGGTAACTTTCTTCTAGATGCATTCCAGCAATCTGATATCCTTTTCCTTATGCAGTCTCCAGTACTGCAGAGATACTCAATGTGTGGTCTGTTCAGTAGCTATGTAGAGTGAAAGCATTGTCACTTTGCTTCTGGAATCTTATCTCCCTGGGGATATACCCCAGGATTCTGTTTGCTGCTGCCAGTGGCCAACTGCTGTGATCCTAGTATCCTAGTGGCGTTTTATGAAAAACCTTGGAAAAAACTTGGAGTGCCTGCATAAGCAGAAACATTTGTAACGCAAATACTTTTTGCAGACCTTTGTGTTACTGTGGTAGAAACTTTGTCTGAGATGCTAGTCTTTAGAAGGCTGTAAATGCTAATTAATAGATTGACTTGTTAATTATGCAGACAGAAGTAGTTTTCAAAGCCCATGGAATTTATTTTCTTACAACCTTCCAGTCTGCACAAGCAGCACCACTAAGTCTCCCACTCTGAACATACTGCTATAAGAACATAGTATCTCTGCCATAAGCAGATGCTGTTGTAAAAATCTACTGCAAAATAAGTGCTGTTGTGTCTGCCTCAAAGCAGATACTGCTGTAAAAGTTCCAAATGAAGTAATTACGGAGAGAATCTCCCTCTGTCTCTGTAAGCAAGTCCATTGGACAGCCATTCGGTATTCAGTATACCCTGGCCCTTCAAGTTTGTTTAGAAGCCTAAGAGTGGAGTCCTCCTGCTTGCTAAAGCAGTATGTCAACCTCTTCTTGGTAGCTAACCACGTGATACCATGATTTTTCAGGATTTGGTTGAAACCTTTTATTCCACTTTTTTCCAGGCAAAGTTTTTTTTCCTCCTGCAGCAGGCTTAGGAGAAACAGTTGCTATTTGGTTGAGGTAATTATCTATGACACAGATTATTTGATGTGTCAAATCTTGAGTCACCAGTTGTAAACTCAGGATATACTGTAATTTGTCAAGGCTATCTAATATTGCAAGAGCTTATCCCATAAGGGTAGTATGTGCTACTCTGTTTTTGACTGCCACTAAAGGGTTGAGACATTTCCTTACTCCCTCATCAAAACAGATACACCCCTTGAGTGCACCACATTGCCGAAGACTACTAGTTTAAAGGAGTTATCATTCCTTAGGGGCTGAAATTTTAAAAATATTTTATTAAGTGGGTCTTGTGAACAGTTTTGTTTCACAAATTGTATACTGGATGTCTAAAACAGGAAATGTTAAAATATCTGGACTACTTTGCCTGGCAAGACAGATGACTTGCCTTATTTTTGACCTAAGTAAGCCCATCTCTGCAGTGGGATGCTCCGCTTAACACAGCACTGTCCCTGAAGGTTCCATGAGATAGTATGGAGATGTTTTATGCATTTGCCTTGTTCTACCAATACCCTTATGCCACTGGTAGCCCTATACACTCTCACTTAGCAGAAGTTGTCATACTCTTCATAACCACCCTGAATGGTAGCTTTATGATACAGAATAATGAAAATGGATAAGCTTTACTAGCCACCCCATACAAAGTAGTCTACATGGTAGGCAGGCAGGCAATTTGGTGATGTTATTGTTCCCATCTAACTAATAGAGCATACAGGGAAAACTCCGGATTTAAAAATGAAGTACTCTGCTTTGTTAAACCAGTAGAATGATGCATATGCCAGACAGTAATAACAGGTAGAGTTTCCACAGTTGTCCCACATATCAGCAGATGTACACATCACAGGGAAAATGCATACCTTGCAAAAATACAGATGTGATATCTTTTGAATGAACCATTATTTTGACATATGGCCAAAAGGTGAAAAGATTACAGGTTGATGAGTCTCTTGGAAGTTCTTTCCTATGAAGATCTTCAAACCTTCTTGCCAGGGGTTGTGCTTTAGGTGTTATTCATTTTGGAATCTCTGAATAGGCAGCCCCTCCCAATGGAGATAACATTTTTGGCCCCCATTGTTAACTTCCTCAAAAACGTAATGTTTCCAGTTCCATCCATCATTCTATTTTGCTGAGTCAGATGATATGTTCTTGGTCAGGAATATATCATATGCATACATGAGTCAGAAAGCTGTTTCTGATAAGTTCCTGGTTCACTGTGAAGATTGCCTGCACGTGAAAACACAATAGACCTTTTGGTGCCAACACAGTCATTTGGGTCTAAAAAGCTGAAGTGGTACCCATTGTTTCTTTTATAGCGTTACCAGCTTGCTGTAAGATTTTCAGATATATTTTGTACCCATTTTTATCTGTCTATAAATAATAAGGTTAGCCTCCTTTTAAGACTGAAGCAACTTCCTTGTTGCAGTGGATGTGACTACTTCACTCCATCAGGAATAGTTTCTTCTGTACTTTTTGGAATTCTCCATCTCCTCTTCATTTTCATTTTCAGAGTTTTTTGGTATCCTTTCTGGTTAAGTATTTCACCTCATTGTGTCCAATTTATTGAAATATTGTCCCTCTTCTTCAGTTTTTACTTTACTTAACATGATTTAGGGATCTAAACTTGGTCAGCAACTCAAACAATACATGCTGGAGAGATAGATATGTGTCTCAGAGACTGACCCTTTTTGGGACAGGCTTACTATTCACATTAAGCAGAGTCCTTCCCTGTTCCTCTTCAAATGCAATTTGGATGAATGGGTGGGGAATTACAGATTCACACCTGTGGTAGTGCCTGTGTCCCTTATGGAAAGGGGCATTCTATAAGATACTTGATGCTTAGGCACAAATCCATGCCATCCTCTTGCCTCTAGGGGCTATATATTTGGTAAAATTCGGTTATATTGGCTAAACTTAAATGGCTTTTAAGCAGTTAGCCTAGTAATCTCCTATGAACCTATGATCCTTTTCATTTTACACTAGTTAATATGTAGCTCATTCCACTTTTTATGCAGTTATGCAAAGGATTCATAGTGATGTGTGTTGCTTCTTTTGTGATTTCATTTTCTATTGCTATTTCTTTGGTTATACAAGTTGTTACCCTTACAAGGACAACTGTTTGACCAGACTACCAATAGGCTAGTACAATAACGCATTACACACAGCACGTCCCCGACATCTGGTTTGCTGTAATGCAGTCTACTGAATAAATTTATTGCACATGCCTTTATTTTTCAAAACTGGCTCTGGTTACAGTTGAAGAATTTTGTTTATGGACTGCCATACATTTGTTCTTCATTAAATAACAGGCTAGGAATCTTGAACTTCTGACACTTTTGCTGCATAATTAATTTCTTTATTTTGCTCTGTTCTGTTATGTAAAAGTCTCAGGGTAAACACTTTCATAGTATACATGCTTAAGATTCCCAGCATGCACTAATAACAATACCTTGAATGAATTCTCAGAAGCTAATCAAGCTGTCATTAAAATAAAAAAGAACTCTCTACTTAGTCAACAAACTCAATGCACCACAACAAAACTTCAGACTCTTCTGGATTCTTAAATTAATGTAAAGCAACCGCTTTCCCTTGTACTTATCACTTCACTGGAATGGATAACAGGCTTTAATTAACCTGAAAATGTAATGTATCGGTTTTAAATCAATTACAACCTGACAAATGCTACTGAGTAGAGAATTTTCAGTATTTTTAACTTCTGAACTACTTTCATTAAGAGCTTATAAAATCTGTAAATGCTAACCATATGGTAAAGGTAAGGCAACATGTATACATCTAAACATGCATTATCACCCACTTGGTAGCTGGCCACATTTTAACTTTTATTTATTTATTTATTTATTGTTTGAGTGAACTAGTTAGTGGACCCTTTTTTCAACACCCAGGTCATAAAGCAAAGACCTCAAGTTAAAACATACACTTATAAGACATCTGATTAATACACTGATTAATTATTTATGATTATTCGGCTCATTCTACTTAGAGGTAAAGCAGATCACCCACAATTTCTAAAAGAGTTGTGGAAATAATGGTTCTGCATTTTAGAAAACTGTCACATTTAGTTTTCTACATCAGCTGTTTCAGTTAGAACAGAAAACAATTTTGAATGAGAACTGCAATTGTAAGTTAACACTGTACTGTGCAGCTTATGTTTAACATGTAAAAAGAAATTATTTTCAATACAATGTAGTCTAAATGCAATCTGATTCTTTACACTACTATAAAATATATTTTTCACTGAAATAATGGATTATTTTCCTTTAATGGCTAGCCTTAAATATTTCTCAATACCATGTTTATAAAATATGAATTTCAGGCAGAACATTCCAGCTTCTCTGCTAAGACTGCTTACTTAACATTCACATGCTAAAAAAATGTGGTGATTACATTTGGAGAGTAAAAATGAAAAACAAAACAAAACAAAAAGAGCTTATTAGATAACTGATATTGCAACTTTTTGCATCAAAGCTGATTATTAAACTGTATACTTTGGGTTATCTTGTAGACATGCATTTAACTGTATTAGAAACAAACTGAAAATATTGGCATATACTCAGAAATGAGCTACCTTGTTGAGACTAAAAACAAAATGCAGTGCTAACTAAAAACATCTTTCTGTCTGCAGTTTTTTTCTCTAGTCTGTTGCAAGAAGAAGAGAAAAAAACGGAAGCTGAATTTCTTTTTTAACATTGTCCATGGAGGATTCTAATACTTACATGGGCCAAGTAACTCTTTCCAAACAGTTTGGAAAATACTTAAGTGACAGCATCCACTGTTCTCAGATCTGCAGCTAAACTTGGTTTGGTTTTAAGTATAAACAACTGCTGCTGATCAGCTCAGATCCAGTTTAAATCCCTTAACACTCAGCAGGTTGAGTATCATTGTGCTATGATTTGCTACCTGAAGCCACATCACTGTGCAAAATGCTATGCAAAGGTTTTGTGTGCTCTGTATTGCCAGGTAAATGCATTCTACATGATTACTTCAGTCCTGTTCAAAAGAGGAAAAAAAACAATAAACTGTGCAAAGAAGAATCTTTAAATCTCACCTCAGATTTTGAGGGGTTGCTTTGCTACATGATTCACAGACACAAACATCTAATATTTTCTCACCTTTTATATTGCTCTGATGTCTAGTTTCTCTTACTTCCATTATCCCTTCTTTTTTTCCTTTGTTTTCTTTCTTCATTAATTACTTCCATAATCCCTTCCTCCTCCTCTTCTCTTCTTTTCACCTTAATTTTTTTCTCAGTCCAGTATGCATCTGTCTTTACATGTTTGCTCTTCATCCATTCTTCATTGTAGACGTGCATAAATTCTATATTAATGATATGCGTATTGCGCTGGGCAGTCCTCAGTGATGAATGAGATCTGCATTGTTACAGAGGACTCTAGTCTACATAACAAGCTAAATATACTGGAGATGTGTGTGTGTGTGTGTGTGTGTGTGTGTGTGTGTGTGTGTGTGTGTGTGTGTGTGTGTGTGTGTGTGTGTGTGTGTGTGTGTGTGTGTGTGTGTGTGTGTGTGTGTGTGTGTGTGTGTGTGTGCGCATTTGTCTGCTTATGCCTATCCGTCAATGCACGTGCATGTATACAATGGATAAGCAGAAATCCCACAAAATCATGAGGACAAATAGAGAGCTGTGCAGCTACGTTTTGATGGAAAAATACCAAGTAACTGAGCTTAAGATTACTGCAGGATATGATGACTAGAAAAGTAATTCAAGAATATAGGAATTCTGGTAAGACCATAGTCTCCATAGTCACAAGAGACTAGGATGGAGTTAAAATGAATACAGATGGGTGGATGATTCTGTTCTGTCCACCAGTCAGAACATTCCTACAAGAAGGTAATTTCTTGTCTACTAACATTTCTGAGGGTATGAATTGTCTAGCTGTGGATTCTGGAATTAAGGCAGGCTGTGTAGTCTACCTGATGAACCTGAAATGTTTCTACTGCATCAAAAGGTGGGGGAAAGTGTTCAGTGCTTTCTTTAATTTCTCCAGGTCTTTTGGGTTTCTAATACCATGACAGGAATGGACCCCATTCCTAAGTCTAAGTATGACTAAGGTTAATGAAATCAGTATTGTTTCAATCTTTGATGTTAGCCAGAAGTACTCTTCTTAGAACCTGCAATGTGCCCAGTACTATCTCCTTCTGTAATTCTTATAGCACTACCTATACCGGTAACATATCCAACTGCGACTGTAAATTTTTTTATGAGACTCGTTGCTCCTACTACTGCTGGAACTGTCTAGATAGCCTTCTTTCACATTGTCCTCATTTCTGTCTGCCAAACTTGACATTTTCTGACTTTGTGACTGTTTGTACATAAGACACTGTAGTCTCTGGGTGCAGCAGTTTCAATGATCAATGCTACTTTTGTCTTCTTTTCATGGACTACTATATCTGTTTTCTTCCACCTACTTTTTGAACTGTTAGTAATGGGTGATCCCATGTGATATGAACTTCATCATTTTTTATAATGGTTTGTGGCTCATGTTTCCAGTGTTTTTCAGCTACTTCAATATTACAATGTTTGCACAATCCCCTATGCAACAGACTTGTCACATTATGATGCCTTTCAGTATTCAGGACCTCTGCCATTAGTGTATCACACCCAGCAGCAAGATGTGCGACTGCTTCCAATTTTGTTTTACAAAACCTACATTTGTCTGTTTCTCCGACATGTTCAATGGACTTTGTAATCCAATGTGTATGTAGTCCACAATCTTAGGCCGCCAATATTTAGCCTTTCATCTTTTGGTTTAAATTTACTTCTCTTTAACCATTCCTCCATTCGATCCTGATCAACATGAGGTCGCTCCAAGAATTTTCTATGCTTGCAACTACATCTATGCATTTTCCACATTTCTTGCCTTCTCATCTGATCCTTCACCTTATATTCTTTCTTTTGTTTTTTTTTAGCACATTCAGTTGCTGCCTGAATTTTATCTAATTCTGGTTTGATTTCCATTCTCACTTGACACCGATATGCTTCTGCTAAACTAAGCAGGGAAGTCATCTTAGGCTTATTCTTATCATGTTTTAAAACTTTCACTATGTTTGGGTCTTCTGAGGTCAGCAGATATGTATGCAGTCCTATGATTGCAAATCTATGCATGTAATCAATTTTGAAGAGGCCCATACTTCCTACAGAATGGGGAATATATAGTCTTGGTATGCACTAATTTTTTATAAACCATTTGATAAGCATGAAACATCCTTCTTGTTTTACTGTTCAACCAATCCAACACCTTTTGGGGCCAGTTAGAACAGGAACAGCAAACTGGTTTATAGCTTGGACTTTATTCCTAGAAGTCAGTGCTGTTTTCAGTATTAATTTTAGTCCTCTAAAATATTCCTTAGTAAGTTTTATTCACATTTGTTCATGTTTTCTTGTTGATCAGTTCCCAAGTATTGATACACTCCCTCTTGCTCAAGTTTTTTTTTATATCACATTCCTGTCCCAGGCTGTTTTCTTGGTATTGCAGCTTTCCTGCTTTAAATGTTGTTTTTGCACATCAAATTACATTCTTATGTCATCTGAAAAAGTTTTGACCACTTGCAGACTTGCAGTTGTGCTTTCAGTTCCTCATCTGATGAACTATAAAGTTATAAATCTTCCGCAAAAAGAAGATAAGAAGTCTTTACACTTTGTTGTTTTCTGGGAAGGAAATTGTAGCCATGACCTAATCTGTTAAGCAGATAGCTTAATGGGTTAAGTGCAAGACAAAATAAAAAGTGATGAAAAATACTCACCCTGGAATACCCTTTGAATTTTTACCCCTGGAATAATAATTTGTCCTTTATCATGGCTTAACTGCAAAGTGGTTTGACACTGTTTCACACTTGCTGTAATGTAATCAATCAGTGTACAATGTTTAAGCATTCTTTCATCCATGAATGTGGAATACTGTCAAATGCTTTTTTGTAGTCTATCCATGCTATACTTAGATTCTTCCATTTTTTACAGTTCTCCATTATGACTTTATTTAACAACAAATGAGCCTTTGTTCCATATGACTTTCTTTTGTTAGCCTTTTGTTCTATTGCCATGATTGAGTTTTCTTCTAAATGACTATAAACTCTGTCGGCATCAATTCCAATGTATAGTTTATACATCATCGGAAGTCAAATTATTGGTCTATAGTTTCTAGTATAGCTTGCAGGTTTGTTCTTAAGTAGTTTTGTTTTTACTGCTTTTAACCAGGGTGGTGTCTGTTTGGGGTGTGCATATAAATAGTTCTTACTCATGGGCTAAATCTTTATGTAAAGATGTTAATACTTTTAGCCAGAAGTTAGGTACTGCATCTGGGCGTGGGGTTTTCCAAATAGGAGCTTTTCTTAACTATATTTCAATCTCTGGGCACTATTTTATCCCATTTCATATCCTGCACATTTGAGCTTCTTAATCTTTCTTTTACTTCTTCTATCCATTCAGCATCTTTGTTATGTTCTGTGAAGATAGATGAAGGCTGCCAGCCTAGACAGATAGAAGTTTGCAGATAATTCTCTCATTTTTAAATATTAATGTAAGCCACAGGCTTGTTCACTTAAATGTGAAAAGACTGTATTGGATGTTGGACTGCAAAAATGTAACAACAGTGTGCTCTGCTGTAAGAAAGATGATAAGTCAAGCATTGTGAAATTCTTTGATCTAAAACTCGGAGCCAAGATGTCTACAGGGAGGCATTCTGCCTACTGTTTTGAGGCCAGAGTTAATGGCTAGAATTTACATGTATAATTTCTTTCATTACTCTGGCTTCCTGACCAGCGGCAAGATCAAAAGGGCTATTAACCTCTGAGTTTCTGTTAGCCTGGAAACCAGAAAGAAATGATGTAATCTGAAATAAATCAGCGGTACTGTGTTATCAATTTAAGGACAGAAAGAATGAGAGCATGTAGCATTTGTCTTGAGAACATCCAACTCACCAGCACTCTGCCTGTGTTCTATATGTAAGGTTATTTTAGAATTGTGTTTTCTCTAAGATATAGCCAGGAACTAGGAAGATTATATTAGTTTTTCTTCTGTATCGATGTGAGAACTTTTCTACTGTATTATTTTAAGTATTTCTCTGTGATCTCTGAACTCTTGACTAGCACTGTGTAGTAAGAAGTATTGTCTTGTGTTTTTTATTATTTGTTATTAAATATTTTTAAACCTTTCAACTATGGCTGTTTTGTGTAGAGATAATTTAAGCTCTAGAGTACATTGCATATATTTAGTGATACTGGCCAAGCCACTCCAGTAAGCCTTGACTGTTCAGTTGCACTTACCATTTGGATAATAATATTGCACAGTATAATTGGACACCCTTTCATAAGGGCCTTTTAGTAGCTGATAAATATTAGTGGGTGGTGGCAAGTGGTCCTACCATATAGTCTGGGTAAAAGGGGGACAGCTGGAGAACCTGTTCCAGCCTTCCCCAGGAGTGTCTGTGTGGTTGTATATAACTCTTATCTCAAAGTGTGTGTGTGTGTGTGTGTGTGTGTGTGTGTGTGTGTGTGTGTGTGTGTGTGTGTGTGTGTGTGTGTCAGCTAATTGGGCAGGGACACAAAGCACTGGTTGGACAGAGAAGGTGCTGGAGGTTTTAGCTTGCCCACTAGGCTAAGATCTGGACTCTGTAGCTGTGCCAGTGGGGAGTCTTATTGGGGACCTGGAGAGAAAGGGAGAAACCAAGCCCAGACTGACTGTGATCTCTATGTGCTCTTAAGGGAAATTGTACTTTTACTGTGTGTGTATTTATTATCCTTCCCCCTATATGGACACCCCTCACTGGTGTTACTGGTGAGGATTGAGGCTCCTTGATTGCTGGGCCACTGCACGGATATCACATATTAATTGGTAGCAGTGGTGGGGTATCCATACCACATATTAATTGGTTGGCAAATACTAATTGGCTTGTAGTGGTGTGGGTGGTGTGAATTCCTGTAGCTTGTGTACGGTGATCTCTGAAGGTGTTTTTATACTCTAAATTAGCCACACAGTGAAGGCTCAGAGTTCAGATAACAATTGTTTTATTTATTTTGCTAGCTCAGTTAGTCAAGGAGAGCAGACAGCATGACAGCAGAGGAGTATAAAAAGCTGACAAGGAGCCAGCTGGATGAGATGTGCCAGGCTAGGGGACTAGTGCACTAAAACCTGACTAAGGCAGACATGATTTCAGCTTTGGCCACAGCTGCATCAGAAAACAGCAACCAGGAAGACGATCAGATTGGCAGTGGAGATGTACCATGCTCAGAGAATGGACAGATCAACCTTTCTGCAGAGGACTTAAAAATCCATCTGGAGCTACAGATACTTGAGTTGGAGGCCAGGCGTTTGGAAATAGAAGGAGCTGAGAGGTAGCTAGTGAAGGACCTGATTCTTGAGGGAAAGGGGAATCTGTATACTGCGGCAAAGGGTTACTGCACAGAGAGTGGACCCTTGAGGGAGGGCTAGAAGTTGAGAGGGTACAGCAGTTGGTAGTGCCTAGAGCCTACCATCTGGCACTTCTAGCCATAGCCCATGATATTCCCTTTGCAGGTCATATGGGCATAAAACATACAAAGAGACGTATTATGCAGAACATCTATTGGCCTGGAATTTCCAGAGATGTAACAGGGTACTGTAGGACCTGTGAGCAGTGGCAAAGGGTAGGCAAGGCAGGAGACAAAGTAAGACCTCCTTTGATGCCTTTGCCTGTGATTTTGGAGCCATTTCAGAGGGTAGCTATGGATATTGTTGGCCTCTGAGTACCCCAAGTTCCACAGGGAAAAAGTATATTCTACTGGTAGTAGATTTTGCTACAAGATACCCTGAGGCAGTGTCTTTGTTCTCTATTGAGGCAGAAAAGGTGGCAAATGCTTTGTTAGAGACTTTCAGCATAGTACATTTCCCAAGAGAAATACTGACAGAGGTGCCAATTTCATGTCAGACCTGCTGACTTGTCTGTGGAAGTACTGTGAGGTGAAGCACCTGAAGACCACCCCCTACCATCCAAACTAATGGTCTTGTTGAGAGGTTAAACTCTACAATCAAGTCCATGCTACAGACATTTGCAGACCAGTCTAAGAGGGAGTGGGACAAATATTTGCCCCATTTGTTGTTTGCTTACAGAGAGGTTCCCCCAGGAATCCACAGGGTTTTCACTATTTGAGTTGTTGTATGGGATAGGGTGAGGGGACCTCTAGATTTAATTTGTGATGAGTGGGAAGGTGAGTGTGAACCTCACATGGAGTCTGTTGTGGCATATGTCCTTAACCTCAGGTCAAGGCTCAGGAAATTCATGGGCTTGGCCCAGGAGAACCTGGCAAAAGCTCAACAACAGAAAAAGGTATGGTACGACAGGAATGCTTGAGCTAGAGAGTATACTGTAGGGCAGCTGGTAATGGTTCTCATTCCTGTCAGACACAACAAGCTGCAAGTTGCTTAGGAGGGACCCTACAAGGTGGTAAGAAAGGTAAGTGATGTTAACTACATGGTGGAACTGTTAGGCAGAAGGCAGGGGCACAAACTGTACCATGTCAACATGATGAAACCTTACCATGATAGGGAGGCTCTTGTGCTGAGCATTTGCAGCAGATTGCAGAAGGAGTCTTAGGGAGATATGGTGACTGATCTCCTCAGTAAGGCTCATACAGACACCTCAGTGGAAGGGGTAGCAATGTTCCAGCAGCTATCTCCTACTCATGTTCGAGAAATCCAAGCGGTGTTACTGGAGTTTGGGGCCATGCTCACTGGGTAACCAGGGTGTGCCCACCTGGTGCAGCACCAGGTGGATACAGGACTCCAAAGGCCTATTAGGCAGGCCCCTTATAGGGTGCCTGAGAGAGTCAAACAGACTCTGAGGGAGGCGATACAGGAAATGTTGGAACTAGGGGTAATTCAAGAGACTATCAGTCCCTGGGCCTCCAGTGGTGCTAGTGCCAAAGAAGGACGGCACAAGGTTCTGTGTGGACTACAGGAAATTAAATAGTCACACAGAGTCAGATGCTTAACCCATGCCTAGGACAGATGAGGCCCTAGAGCAGCTCGGTGAGGCTAAGTATCTTACAACCATTGATCTTACCAAGGGTTACTGGCAAGTGCCCTTGACTCCCAGTGCTAGAGAGAAGTCAGCCTTTGTGACTCCTTTTGGATTGTATGAAGTCACAAAGATGCCCTTTAGGATGAAAAATGCCCCAGCAACATTCCAGGGCTGGTAGATCATATCCTAGCAAGAGCAGGAAGGTTTGCCCTTGCTTACCTAGATGATATTGCCATCTACAGTCATTCCTGGCAAGAGCACCTTCAATATGTCAGGGAGGTGCTGGGCTGACTACAGAGGGCTGGGTTAACCATTAAGCCCAGCAAATTTCAGGTGGGTATGGCAGAGGTCTCCTACCTGGGACATAGAGTGGGGAGTGGTAAGATCAGGCCAGAACCTGCCAAAGTGGAAGCCATTCAGGCATGGCCTGAACCTGCTACCAAAAAGGAGGTGAGAGCTTCTTAGGGACAGCAGGGTACTACAGAATGTTCATCCCCAGTTACAGTACCATAGCTGCTCCCCTCACAGACCTGAGAAGGAAGAACAGGCCAGATAAGGTAGTGTGGACCCAGCATGTGAGCAGGCCTTCCAGGAGCTTAAAGAAGCTTTGGGTGGACCCCCTGTGTTAGCCAGTCCAGATTACAGCAAAGAATTTTTTGTGCAGGTGGATGCTTCGAACCATGGGGTGGGGGCTGTACTTAGCCAAATTTCTTCAGAGGGAGAAGAGCACCCAGTGTTTTATCTCAGTTGTAGGCTCCAACTCAGGGCGGAATGCTATGCAGCTGTAGAAAAGGAATGTCTAGCCATAGTGTGGGCACTGCAGAAACATCAGCCTTATCTGTATGGAAGAAAATTCACTGTAGTTACAGACAACAATCCTCTAACATGGTTACACAGAGCCAGCCAGCAAAATGCCAAGTTGCTAAGATGGAGCCTAGGGCTGCAAGCATATGATATGTCAGTGCAGCACCGCAGTAGGATTAGCAATCTCAATGCAGATGGGTTCTCAAGACAGAGAATGGGGTAAGGTATACTCAAATAGACCTAACCCTCTCAAGCAACATTTCTCATGGGTCACTTGAAAAACTAGCTTGAGTTTTCCGGAGTGGGGTGGGGTGGGGGGAGATGTGTGAAGACAGGTGAAAACTGCCAGCCTAACCAGATAGAATTTTGTAGATAATTCTGTCATTTGTAAATATTAATGTATGCCACAGGCTTGTTCTCTTAAATGTGGAAAGACTGTATTGGATGCTGAACTGCAAAAATGTAACAACAGTGCACTCTGCTGTAAGAAAGCTGATAAGTCAAGCATTGTGAAATTCTTTGATCTAAAACTCGGAGCTGAGATGTCTACGGGGAGGCATTCTGCCTATTGTTTTGAGGCCAGAGTTAATGGCTAGAATTTACATGTATAATTTATTTTATTGCTCTGGCTTCCTGACCAGCTGCAAGATCAATAGGGCTATTAACCTCTGAGTTGATGTAATCTGAAATGAATCAGTGGTATTGTGTTATCAATTTAAGGACAGAAAGAATGAGAGTCTTTAGCATTTGTCTTGAGAGCATCCCACTCACCAGCACTCTGCCTGTGTTCTATATATAAGTTTATTTTAGAACTGTGTTTTCTCTTAGATAAAGCTAGGAACTAGGAAGATTAGATTAGTTTTTTTCTGTATCGATGTCAGAACTTTTCTACTGTATTAGTTTAAGTATTTCTCTGTGATCTCTGAACTTTTGGCTAGTACTGTGTAGTAAGAAGTATTGTCTTGTGTTTTTATTATTAAATATTTTTAAACCTTTCAACTGTGGCTATTTTATGTAGAGATAATTTAAGCTCTAGAGTACATTTCATGTATTTAGTGATACTGGCCAAGCCACTCCAGTAAGCCTTGACTGTTCAGTTGCACTTACCATTTGGATAATAATATTGCACAGTATAATTGGACACCCTTTCATAAGGGCCTTTTAGTAGCTGATAAATATTAGCGGGTGGTGGCAAGTGTAACTACCGTATAGTCTGGGTAAAAGGGGCACAGCTGGACAACCTGTGCCAGCCTTCCCCAGGAGTGTCTGTGTGGCTGTATATAACTCTTATCTCAAAGTATGTGTGTGTGTGTGTGTGTGTGTGTGTGTGTGTGTGTGTGTGTGTGTGTGTGTGTGTGTGTGTGCGCGCGCGTGTCAGCTACTTGGGAAGGGACACGAAGCACTGGTTGGACAGATAGAGTGCTGGAGGTTTTAGCTTGCCCACTAGGCTGAGATCTGGACCCTATAGCTGTGCCAGTGGGGAGTCTTATTGGGGACCTGGAGAGAAAGGGAGAAACCAGCCCCATACTGACTGTGATCTCTTTGTGCTCTTAAGGGAAATTGTACTTTACTGTGTGTGTATTTATTATCCTTCCCCTATATGAATGCCACTCACTAGTGTTAGTGGTGAGGATTGAGGCTCCTTGATTGTGGGGCCAGTGCACGGGCGGCACATGTTCCACAGGATCCCCATGGATATCTCTCCAAAATTTATGTAGTTCTTTTTTGGTGGTGTTTCAATTCCTTTTGCTTCTCTAAAATAACTTTTTTGGGTCATCAATAAATTGCTTATTGTGTACCTTTCCTTTATATTTATTTGCATATCTTCTAAGTTTTTCTGCCTGTGCTGATACTCCTAGTTTATTATTTGCAATAGTCCATGATAGATCCTGATCTGTTCTGATACTGCGCATTGCATTTACCATGTCTGTCTTTCTGAGTATTTTTGTTGTTCTGTTCCCTCTTCTATACTCTTTTAACAGTGACACTGTTACTTCCATGATGCCATTTGATTTTCCCCTTCCTTTTCCTTACTGCCCTGTGTTTTGCGGTAAGACTTTTATCCGTTATTAATTTAATTGCACAGTAATATATCCTATTGACTTTTGTTATATCGCATCGACTCTCTATGAACAATCCTAATTTTTTATAAAATTTCTAACTTTTGGGGTTTTATTGACTTTCTGTAGTCCATTTCTTTCATTGTTCTTAGTATGTCGGTCCATCTGTATTAAATCAAGCAACTCTTCTCTTAGATCATTTTCATCTAAACTGAGGGCACAGTCTTTGTTCTCCATTTCCTGTAGGCACTCTACAGAAAGTTCAACAGCATCTACCTCTGCCACATTCTCTTTAGTTCATCCTATGTCATTCGTTGCTCTTTCATATGGGAACTCACTGGCCTATCACTCCACAACATTGACTGTGTCAGGTTGCAACATTTTCTGTTCCTTCCCTTGTTATGCAACTCCAACTGAACTTTTATATTGGTGTCCTGTGGAAGGCTCCAAAGTATCTTCATATGGCAACTTATCAGTGTTTTCTTCTTTTTAATTTCTCCAAATCTTTTTGGTTTTCAATACCATGATGGGAATGGATCCCATTCCTAAGTCAAAGTCTGATTAAAGTTTATGCAATTAGTATTGTTTCAATCTTTGAAGTCAGCCAAAAGTGCTCCTCGCAGCACCTGCAATGTACCCAGTAATTACTCTTTCTGCAATACATATGGGGTGACATAGATTGGTAACATATCTAAATACAATTGTAGATTCTTTTTTATAAGGCCCATTGTTCCTACAACTACTGTAACTATCTGGGTATCTTTTTTCCACATTGCTCTAATTTCTGCCTGCAGAGGCTGATATTTTATGACTTTGTGTCTCTCTGTATGCAACACACTATAGTCACTGGCTGTGGAGATTTAAATTATCAATGTTTTTGCACATCAAATTACATTCTTATGTCATCTGAAAAAGTTTTGACCACTTGCAGACTTGCAGTTGTGCTTTCAGTTCCTCATCTGATGAACTATACAGTTATAAATCTTCCGCAAAAAGAAGATAAGAAGTCTTTACACTTTGTTGTTTTCTGGGAAGGAAATTGTAGCCATGACCTAATCTGTTAAGCAGATAGCTTAATGGGTTAAGTGCAAGACAAAATAAAAAGTGATGAAAAATACTCACCCTGGAATACCCTTTGAATTTTTACCCCTGGAATAATAATTTGTCCTTTATCATGGCTTAACTGCAAAGTGGTTTGACACTGTTTCACACTTGCTGTAATGTAATCAATCAGTGTACAATGTTTAAGCATTCTTTCATCCATGAATGTGGAATACTGTCAAATGCTTTTTTGTAGTCTATCCATGCTATACTTAGATTCTTCCATTTTTTACAGTTCTCCATTATGACTTTATTTAACAACAAATGAGCCTTTGTTCCATATGACTTTCTTTTGTTAGCCTTTTGTTCTATTGCCATGATTGAGTTTTCTTCTAAATGACTATAAACTCTGTCGGCATCAATTCCAATGTATAGTTTATACATCATCGGAAGTCAAATTATTGGTCTATAGTTTCTAGTATAGCTTGCAGGTTTGTTCTTAAGTAGTTTTGTTTTTACTGCTTTTAACCAGGGTGGTGTCTGTTTGGGGTGTGCATATAAATAGTTCTTACTCATGGGCTAAATCTTTATGTAAAGATGTTAATACTTTTAGCCAGAAGTTAGGTACTGCATCTGGGCGTGGGGTTTTCAAATAGGAGCTTTTCTTAACTATATTTCAATCTCTGGGCACTATTTTATCCCATTTCATATCCTGCACATTTGAGCTTCTTAATCTTTCTTTTACTTCTTCTATCCATTCAGCATCTTTGTTATGTTCTGTGAAGATAGATGAAGGCTGCCAGCCTAGACAGATAGAAGTTTGCAGATAATTCTCTCATTTTAAATATTAATGTAAGCCACAGGCTTGTTCACTTAAATGTGAAAAGACTGTATTGGATGTTGGACTGCAAAATGTAACAACAGTGTGCTCTGCTGTAAGAAAGATGATAAGTCAAGCATTGTGAAATTCTTTGATCTAAAACTTCGAGCCAAGATGTCTACAGGAGGCATTCTGCCTACTGTTTTGAGGCCAGAGTTAATGGCTAGAATTTACATGTATAATTTCTTTCATTACTCTGGCTTCCTGACCAGCTGCAAGATCAAAAGGGCTATTAACCTCTGAGTTTCTGTTAGCCTGGAAACCAGAAAGAAATGATGTAATCTGAAATAAATCAGCGGTACTGTGTTATCAATTTAAGGACAGAAAGAATGAGAGCATGTAGCATTTGTCTTGAGAACATCCAACTCACCAGCACTCTGCCTGTGTTCTATATGTAAGGTTATTTTAGAATTGTGTTTTCTCTAAGATATAGCCAGGAACTAGGAAGATTATATTAGTTTTTCTTCTGTATCGATGTGAGAACTTTTCTACTGTATTATTTTAAGTATTTCTCTGTGATCTCTGAACTCTTGACTAGCACTGTGTAGTAAGAAGTATTGTCTTGTGTTTTTTATTATTTGTTATTAAATATTTTTAAACCTTTCAACTATGGCTGTTTTGTGTAGAGATAATTTAAGCTCTAGAGTACATTGCATATATTTAGTGATACTGGCCAAGCCACTCCAGTAAGCCTTGACTGTTCAGTTGCACTTACCATTTGGATAATAATATTGCACAGTATAATTGGACACCCTTTCATAAGGGCCTTTTAGTAGCTGATAAATATTAGTGGGTGGTGGCAAGTGGTCCTACCATATTGTCTGGGTAAAAGGGGGACAGCTGGAGAACCTGTTCCAGCCTTCCCCAGGAGTGTCTGTGTGGTTGTATATAACTCTTATCTCAAAGTGTGTGTGTGTGTGTGTGTGTGTGTGTGTGTGTGTGTGTGTGTGTGTGTGTGTGTGTGTCAGCTAATTGGGCAGGGACACAAAGCACTGGTTGGACAGAGAAGGTGCTGGAGGTTTTAGCTTGCCCACTAGGCTAAGATCTGGACTCTGTAGCTGTGCCAGTGGGGAGTCTTATTGGGGACCTGGAGAGAAAGGGAGAAACCAAGCCCAGACTGACTGTGATCTCTATGTGCTCTTAAGGGAAATTGTACTTTTACTGTGTGTGTATTTATTATCCTTCCCCCTATATGGACACCCCTCACTGGTGTTACTGGTGAGGATTGGGGCTCCTTGATTGCTGGGCCACTGCACGGATATCACATATTAATTGGTAGCAGTGGTGGGGTATCCATACCACATATTAATTGGTTGGCAAATACTAATTGGCTTGTAGTGGTGTGGGTGGCGTGAATTCCTGTAGCTTGTGTACGGTGATCTCTGAAGGTGTTTTTATACTCTAAATTAGCCACACAGTGAAGACTCAGAGTTCAGATAACAATTGTTTTATTTATTTTGCTAGCTCAGTTAGTCAAGGAGAGCAGACAGCATGACAGCAGAGGAGTATAAAAAGCTGACAAGGAGCCAGCTGGATGAGATGTGCCAGGCTAGGGGACTAGTGCACTAAAACCTGACTAAGGCAGACATGATTTCAGCTTTGGCCACAGCTGCATCAGAAAACAGCAACCAGGAAGACGATCAGATTGGCAGTGGAGATGTACCATGCTCAGAGAATGGACAGATCAACCTTTCTGCAGAGGACTTAAAAATCCATCTGGAGCTACAGATACTTGAGTTGGAGGCCAGGCGTTTGGAAATAGAAGGAGCTGAGAGGTAGCTAGTGAAGGACCTGATTCTTGAGGGAAAGGGGAATCTGTATACTGCGGCAAAGGGTTACTGCACAGAGAGTGGACCCTTGAGGGAGGGCTAGAAGTTGAGAGGGTACAGCAGTTGGTAGTGCCTAGAGCCTACCATCTGGCACTTCTAGCCATAGCCCATGATATTCCCTTTGCAGGTCATATGGGCATAAAACATACAAAGAGACGTATTATGCAGAACATCTATTGGCCTGGAATTTTCAGAGATGTAACAGGGTACTGTAGGACCTGTGAGCAGTGGCAAAGGGTAGGCAAGGCAGGAGACAAAGTAAGAGCTCCTTTGATGCCTTTGCCTGTGATTTTGGAGCCATTTCAGAGGGTAGCTATGGATATTGTTGGCCTCTGAGTACCCCAAGTTCCACAGGGAAAAAGTATATTCTACTGGTAGTAGATTTTGCTACAAGATACCCTGAGGCAGTGTCTTTGTTCTCTATTGAGGCAGAAAAGGTGGCAAATGCTTTGTTAGAGACTTTCAGCATAGTACATTTCCCAAGAGAAATACTGACAGAGGTGCCAATTTCATGTCAGACCTGCTGACTTGTCTGTGGAAGTACTGTGAGGTGAAGCACCTGAAGACCACCCCCTACCATCCCGAAACTAATGGTCTTGTTGAGAGGTTAAACTCTACAATCAAGTCCATGCTACAGACATTTGCAGACCAGTCTAAGAGGGAGTGGGACAAATATTTGCCCCATTTGTTGTTTGCTTACAGAGAGGTTCCCCCAGGAATCCACAGGGTTTTCACTATTTGAGTTGTTGTATGGGCATAGGGTGAGGGGACCTCTAGATTTAATTTGTGATGAGTGGGAAGGTGAGTGTGAACCTCACATGGAGTCTGTTGTGGCATATGTCCTTAACCTCAGGTCAAGGCTCAGGAAATTCATGGGCTTGGCCCAGGAGAACCTGGCAAAAGCTCAACAACAGAAAAAGGTATGGTACGACAGGAATGCTTGAGCTAGAGAGTATACTGTAGGGCAGCTGGTAATGGTTCTCATTCCTGTCAGACACAACAAGCTGCAAGTTGCTTAGGAGGGACCCTACAAGGTGGTAAGAAAGGTAAGTGATGTTAACTACATGGTGGAACTGTTAGGCAGAAGGCAGGGGCACAAACTGTACCATGTCAACATGATGAAACCTTACCATGATAGGGAGGCTCTTGTGCTGAGCATTTGCAGCAGATTGCAGAAGGAGTCTTAGGGAGATATGGTGACTGATCTCCTCAGTAAGGCTCATACAGACACCTCAGTGGAAGGGGTAGCAATGTTCCAGCAGCTATCTCCTACTCATGTTCGAGAAATCCAAGCGGTGTTACTGGAGTTTGGGGCCATGCTCACTGGGTAACCAGGGTGTGCCCACCTGGTGCAGCACCAGGTGGATACAGGACTCCAAAGGCCTATTAGGCAGGCCCCTTATAGGGTGCCTGAGAGAGTCAAACAGACTCTGAGGGAGGCGATACAGGAAATGTTGGAACTAGGGGTAATTCAAGAGACTATCAGTCCCTGGGCCTCTCCAGTGGTGCTAGTGCCAAAGAAGGACGGCGGCACAAGGTTCTGTGTGGACTACAGGAAATTAAATAGTCACACAGAGTCAGATGCTTAACCCATGCCTAGGACAGATGAGGCCCTAGAGCAGCTCGGTGAGGCTAAGTATCTTACAACCATTGATCTTACCAAGGGTTACTGGCAAGTGCCCTTGACTCCCAGTGCTAGAGAGAAGTCAGCCTTTGTGACTCCTTTTGGATTGTATGAAGTCACAAAGATGCCCTTTAGGATGAAAAATGCCCCAGCAACATTCCAGGGGCTGGTAGATCATATCCTAGCAAGAGCAGGAAGGTTTGCCCTTGCTTACCTAGATGATATTGCCATCTACAGTCATTCCTGGCAAGAGCACCTTCAATATGTCAGGGAGGTGCTGGGCTGACTACAGAGGGCTGGGTTAACCATTAAGCCCAGCAAATTTCAGGTGGGTATGGCAGAGGTCTCCTACCTGGGACATAGAGTGGGGAGTGGTAAGATCAGGCCAGAACCTGCCAAAGTGGAAGCCATTCAGGCATGGCCTGAACCTGCTACCAAAAAGGAGGTGAGAGCTTCTTAGGGACAGCAGGGTACTACAGAATGTTCATCCCCAGTTACAATACCATAGCTGCTCCCCTCACAGACCTGAGAAGGAAGAACAGGCCAGATAAGGTAGTGTGGACCCAGCATGTGAGCAGGCCTTCCAGGAGCTTAAAGAAGCTTTGGGTGGACCCCCTGTGTTAGCCAGTCCAGATTACAGCAAAGAATTTTTTGTGCAGGTGGATGCTTCGAACCATGGGGTGGGGGCTGTACTTAGCCAAATTTCTTCAGAGGGAGAAGAGCACCCAGTGTTTTATCTCAGTTGTAGGCTCCAACTCAGGGCGGAATGCTATGCAGCTGTAGAAAAGGAATGTCTAGCCATAGTGTGGGCACTGCAGAAACATCAGCCTTATCTGTATGGAAGAAAATTCACTGTAGTTACAGACAACAATCCTCTAACATGGTTACACAGAGCCAGCCAGCAAAATGCCAAGTTGCTAAGATGGAGCCTAGGGCTGCAAGCATATGATATGTCAGTGCAGCACCGCAGTAGGATTAGCAATCTCAATGCAGATGGGTTCTCAAGACAGAGAATGGGGTAAGGTATACTCAAATAGACCTAACCCTCTCAAGCAACATTTCTCATGGGTCACTTGAAAAACTAGCTTGAGTTTTCCGGAGTGGGGTGGGGTGGGGGGAGATGTGTGAAGACAGGTGAAAACTGCCAGCCTAACCAGATAGAATTTTGTAGATAATTCTGTCATTTGTAAATATTAATGTATGCCACAGGCTTGTTCTCTTAAATGTGGAAAGACTGTATTGGATGCTGAACTGCAAAAATGTAACAACAGTGCACTCTGCTGTAAGAAAGCTGATAAGTCAAGCATTGTGAAATTCTTTGATCTAAAACTCGGAGCTGAGATGTCTACGGGGAGGCATTCTGCCTATTGTTTGAGGCCAGAGTTAATGGCTAGAATTTACATGTATAATTTATTTTATTGCTCTGGCTTCCTGACCAGCTGCAAGATCAATAGGGCTATTAACCTCTGAGTTGATGTAATCTGAAATGAATCAGTGGTATTGTGTTATCAATTTAAGGACAGAAAGAATGAGAGTCTTTAGCATTTGTCTTGAGAGCATCCCACTCACCAGCACTCTGCCTGTGTTCTATATATAAGTTTATTTTAGAACTGTGTTTTCTCTTAGATAAAGCTAGGAACTAGGAAGATTAGATTAGTTTTTTTCTGTATCGATGTCAGAACTTTTCTACTGTATTAGTTTAAGTATTTCTCTGTGATCTCTGAACTTTTGACTAGTACTGTGTAGTAAGAAGTATTGTCTTGTGTTTTTATTATTAAATATTTTTAAACCTTTCAACTGTGGCTATTTTATGTAGAGATAATTTAAGCTCTAGAGTACATTTCATGTATTTAGTGATACTGGCCAAGCCACTCCAGTAAGCCTTGACTGTTCAGTTGCACTTACCATTTGGATAATAATATTGCACAGTATAATTGGACACCCTTTCATAAGGGCCTTTTAGTAGCTGATAAATATTAGCGGGTGGTGGCAAGTGTAACTACCGTATAGTCTGGGTAAAAGGGGCACAGCTGGAGAACCTGTGCCAGCCTTCCCCAGGAGTGTCTGTGTGGCTGTATATAACTCTTATCTCAAAGTATGTGTGTGTGTGTGTGTGTGTGTGTGTGTGTGTGTGTGTGTGTGCGCGCGCGTGTCAGCTACTTGGGAAGGGACACGAAGCACTGGTTGGACAGATAGAGTGCTGGAGGTTTTAGCTTGCCCACTAGGCTGAGATCTGGACCCTATAGCTGTGCCAGTGGGGAGTCTTATTGGGGACCTGGAGAGAAAGGGAGAAACCAGCCCCATACTGACTGTGATCTCTTTGTGCTCTTAAGGGAAATTGTACTTTACTGTGTGTGTATTTATTATCCTTCCCCTATATGAATGCCACTCACTAGTGTTAGTGGTGAGGATTGAGGCTCCTTGATTGTGGGGCCAGTGCACGGGCGGCACATGTTCCACAGGATCCCCATGGATATCTCTCCAAAATTTATGTAGTTCTTTTTTGGTGGTGTTTCAATTCCTTTTGCTTCTCTAAAATAACTTTTTTGGGTCATCAATAAATTGCTTATTGTGTACCTTTCCTTTATATTTATTTGCATATCTTCTAAGTTTTTCTGCCTGTGCTGATACTCCTAGTTTATTATTTGCAATAGTCCATGATAGATCCTGATCTGTTCTGATACTGCGCATTGCATTTACCATGTCTGTCTTTCTGAGTATTTTTGTTGTTCTGTTCCCTCTTCTATACTCTTTTAACAGTGACACTGTTACTTCCATGATGCCATTTGATTTTCCCCTTCCTTTTCCTTACTGCCCTGTGTTTTTGCGGTAAGACTTTTATCCGTTATTAATTTAATTGCACAGTAATATATCCTATTGACTTTTGTTATATCGCACGACTCTCTATGAACAATCCTAATTTTTTTTTATAAAATTTCTAACTTTTGGGGTTTTATTGACTTTCTGTAGTCCATTTCTTTCATTGTTCTTAGTATGTCGGTCCATCTGTATTAAATCAAGCAACTCTTCTCTTAGATCATTTTCATCTAAACTGAGGGCACAGTCTTTGTTCTCCATTTCCTGTAGGCACTCTACAGAAAGTTCAACAGCATCTACCTCTGCCACATTCTCTTTAGTTCATCCTATGTCATTCGTTGCTCTTTCATATGGGAACTCACTGGCCTATCACTCCACAACATTGACTGTGTCAGGTTGCCACATTTTTCTGTTCCTTCCCTTGTTATGCAACTCCAACTGAACTTTTATATTGGTGTCCTGTGGAAGGCTCCAAAGTATCTTCATATGGCAACTTATCAGTGTTTTCTTCTTTTTAATTTCTCCAAATCTTTTTGGTTTTCAATACCATGATGGGAATGGATCCCATTCCTAAGTCAAAGTCTGATTAAAGTTTATGCAATTAGTATTGTTTCAATCTTTGAAGTCAGCCAAAAGTGCTCCTCGCAGCACCTGCAATGTACCCAGTAATTACTCTTTCTGCAATACATATGGGGTGACATAGATTGGTAACATATCTAAATACAATTGTAGATTCTTTTTTATAAGGCCCATTGTTCCTACAACTACTGTAACTATCTGGGTATCTTTTTTCCACATTGCTCTAATTTCTGCCTGCAGAGGCTGATATTTTATGACTTTGTGTCTCTCTGTATGCAACACACTATAGTCACTGGCTGTGGAGATTTAAATTATCAATGCTACTTTTGTCTTCTTTTCCTGGACCACTATATCCAGTTTTCTAGCATCTATCTTTTGAACTGTTGGTAATGGGTGATCCCATGTGATATAAACTTCATAATTTCCTGTGATGCTTTGTGGCTCATGTTTCCAGTGTTTTTCAGACACTTCAATACCATAATGTTTGCACAATCCCCAGTGCAACAGTCTTGCCACATTACTATGCCTATCTTATCCAAAGGATGACACACTCAGGAGTGTGCTTATGCTGCACTGCAGTGTCAGTAATCTGGACAAAGTTTAAAATAAAGTGGGGACAAAGGCCCAAAAATATGGACACATTGTAGATATTGCTCTTATAAACTTAGAGGGTTGCTAGAATAACAGGATTTGTGTTAGCATGCATTTTCTGAAGGATATGAAGTCTGAAACCCAAACGTATACTAGTATTTACTAACTTCAATCCTCAGTGATTTGCCAGAAAACAACAGACTTTATGACAAAAGTCCAAAATGTGAAGCACAAATCTGGACACTTGAGCAGTAGGGACAACTGCTGTACAAGTGTGCTATCTGCATACAGATTACATTTTATCTTAATACAAGGTAACACTTTAAAAGAACAAAATCACTTATAAATGTGAAAACTTTTTATGATATTGTATGGCTGACATGGTTTGCAATCACCATTGTGGACTGCATTCGACTGAGACTGACACTGTTGAAATGCAGTTTTCCGATGCGCAGTTTTGCGAACCTAAATACACTGACTACACCACATCAAATGGGTAGTGTAGATCGAGTACTTGAGTTTGGAATTTTAAGTAGAGATCGCAGTTCAGTGAGGAACAGGAAATTAACCCATTTCCTCACTGTAATGTGATCTCGGAGTTGTTATGTATAATTTGCAGAGGGTGTGGGGGGCACAGCCCCCCACATGGGGGGTGCAGGTGGGCTTGTCCCCCTGCAGAATAGTAAAATACACGTACCGTTGACTATGGAATGTCACAATACATTAAGCTGCATAGCATGGGTGACTGAAGTCACCTCCTGCTATGTCAAATACATCAAACTACGGGTGCCGATGTATTCAGTTTCGACCTGGCTGCAATTTTGCTGTTCCGGATTCAGGATTTCAGGTCGACCATGTGACCGGTCGACCTATGCAGTTTCAAGGTTTCAATAGTAAAATGGTTGACATGCCCCATTTTCTGGATTTTGAAAAATGCAATAGGAAAGTACAGTTTTGTACCTACCATAAATGTAGATGTCCGAGAGGAATGCATCTGCAGTCCTTACAAATGGGTTGTCCTGTCGTCAGGCAGCCCTTCGGTCGGCCGGATTCCAAAGTCTGGGTCTGGCCTCGGCTGGTGTCGCACTTCACCCGACATCATTGCGGCAGTTTTTCGGGTATAAAGGCATCAGCCGACGCCATTTTCCTCAGTGTTTCTTGCCCCAGATGCCAGGTGCCCTCTTGGTAGGCTAAATTTGGATAAATGCCAAAGTTTCCAAATAGTAGAGAGCAAACACACAAAATAAACATGTATGTACATATATACAAACAAATACACCATAATAGATCCCCCCCAAGCTAGCTGAAGATTGGTAAATACCCTAGGAGTACCTCAGAGGGGAAGGAGGGTGGGTAATCCTGACTGCAGATGCATTCCTCTCGGACATCTACATTTATGGTAGGTACAAAACTGTACTATGTCCTTCAAGGATGCATCTGCAGTCCTTACAAATGGGTAGAATACCATAGCTAAACTAGGGGAGGAGGTAATGAGAATAGATTATGGTGTAGTCAGGATCCCTTGCAAAACAGCAGTGGCAAAGCCAGCACGGGATCTAGAGTATAGAGGTAAGTTATAATGCTTGGCAAATGTATGCACGGAGGTCCAAGTAGCAGCCTCTATAATGTCCTTGGTAGCCACTCCTCATAAGAAAGCTGTGGTAGTGGCTGTGGCCCTTGTGGAGTGAGGCCTGATGTTCTCTGGAGTTTTCTTTCCATGGTAGGAGTAACAAAGTCTAATGCAATTTCCTATCCATTTGGAGATTGTCTGTTTAGAAATTGGTTTTCCTTCTTTTCCTGTTGCATAAGCTATTAGAAGCTGGTCAGTTTTTCTATTGTTTTTTGTCCTGTCCAGGTAGTAGCGTAATTGCCTGTGCACATCCAAGGTATGTAAGAACTTTTCTCCCCTGTTCTGTGGATTGGGGAAGAATGTAGGAAGGTGGATAGCCTGATTTAAAGAGACTCTGGATACCACCTTAGGCATAAATGTAGGATTTGTTCTCATGGACACTCTATCTTGATGGAAGATCAGGAAGGGTTGTACTGCCATTAATGCTTGTAGTTCAGAGACCCTTCTTGCTGAAGTTATTGCCAGCAGGAAGGCAGTTTCCCAGGATAAGTATTGCAAGTCTGCTGTAGCTGCTGGCTCGAAAGGAGGTAGAGTCAGTTTTTCTAGTACAAAGTTCAAGTCCCATGCTGGCAATGGAGGTTTCCTGGGAGGTTTTACATTTTTAATTCCCCTCAGAAACTGTCTGAGCAGAGGATGCGAGAAGACAGGAGGATCCAAGCTGTATTGTGCTGAAATAGCTGATGCATGTATCTTGATGGAGTAATGGGATCAGGGGCAGTTTCCATATTTGTTCCCAGGACATGCTCCTCAGCAGTGAGTACCAATGTTGTCTTGGCCAGTCTGGGGCTATCAGAATGATCCTCGGACGTTCCTCTTTGATCTTGAGAAGCACCTTGTGCATCAAAGGAAGTGGTGGGAATGCGTATGCTGTCAGGCTTTTCCAACTGAAGGATAGGGAGTCCACCTTCCAAGCAAGTGGGTGGTAAGTCCTTGTGCAGAATTTCTTCAACTGGTGATTGTATGGGGATGCAAACAAGTCTATTTGTGGTAATCCTCATTCTCCTGTGATGGCTTTGAAGATGTCCGGATGCAGCATCCATTCGTGGGCATCTGTTGTAGTTCTGCTTAATATGTCTGCTAGAATGTTTTCCTTCCCTGGTACATAAATTGCCTGTAACTGAAGGTTGTAGCTCAGAGCCACATCCCATAGGTCTAGTGCCAGCCGGCATAGGGGGTATGAGTGTGTGCCTCCCTGTTTGTTGATGTACCACATTACTGTGGTGTTGTCTGTCCTTATCAACAGCTGGCCTTCGTGGAGAAGAGGTCTGAATGCCTGGATTGCCAATTTTACTGCCATCATTTCTTTTAGATTTATGTGCAGATGCAGTTGGTCTTGAGTCCATAGGCCTTGAATGCACTTGTCCATCATGTGTGCCCCAACCGAGGTCTGAGGCATCTGTCGTGATAGTTTGTCTTGGTTGACTTTTGCAGAAGGGCAGTCCTGTGTTTGATCGACAGGCCTGAGCCCACCATAAGAACTCTTGCTTCAGGCATGGGATCATTGGAATTTTGGTTTCCAGGCTGTGCTTGTGCTGAGACCACAAATTCTTTAGGTACCACTGTAGCTTTCTCATATGAAGCCTGGCATGAGGGACCAGAATTATGCAGGATGCCATGAAGCCTAGAGCTTGTAGCACTTTTCTTGCAGTTAGATGGCTCTGCTTTGTTAATGCCAAGAAATAGAGAGGAAGTTGCTCTTTCTTTTCTGCAGTTAGAAATGCCATTTGTTTTGATGTGTCCAGTTCTGCACCCAGAAAGGTTATTATTTGGGATGGAATCAGCCTTGACTTTTTCGTATTGACTGTGTATCCCAGGGCTTGTAGCAGGTAGATGACTCTTTGTAAGTCTTCTATTAATTTGTTTTTGTTGTCCGCTTGTATCAGGCAGTCATCCAGGTAAGGATAGATTTGAATTCCCTGAAGTCTGCAATGAGCGATTACTGATGCCAGGCATTTCGTGAACACTCTGGGCGCAGTAGATAAGCCAAAGGGCAATGCTGATAATTGATAATGCTCTGATCCTGCAAGAAATCTGAGGTATCTTCTGCAAATTGGTCTTATGGGGAAGTGCAGGTATGCCTCCTTGAGATCTAGAGTTACCAGCCAAGACTCCTTGCCCAGCATGGGAAGAAGCTGCTGTAGGGTCAGCATTTTGAATTTTGGAACAATGAGGAATGTGTTTAGAGCGGACAGATCTAGAATAGGCCTCCATTTGTTTTCTTTTCTTGGTACCAGGAAGAGCCTGGAGTAAAATCCCTTCCCTTGCTCCATAAATGGTACCTTTTCCACAGCACGCATTCTTAATAATTGAGATATTTGTTTTAGAGCTTCTGCCCTTTGAGAAGGTGGTAGGTTTGGCATTCCTCTCTTTCCTGGTAATGTATGGAAATGGAACCTGTAACCTTTGTCTATAGTCTGCAAAATCCATTTTTCTCTTGTAATGCAGTGCCAGTTTCTTGAAAATAATGTTAGCTTTCTGCCTAAGGGTGCTTCTAGTTGTTCCCCGGAAGGCGGTGTCACTGCCAAGTCACTGTGATTGAGCTGTTGTAGTGGTGGTGGCTGTATCCGTGCCTCGTTGGTTGTTACCCTGCCACTGGCGACCCCTGTAGGCACCCCTGGATTGGTTTCTGCCTCTAGAGCGCCTATTCCTGCCTCTTTGTGCCTTCGAGGAGTCCGGAAAGGACCAATTCTTGGAGGGCCAATTCCTGCTAAACCTTGGAGGTTGAACTTGTAAGAAATCTTTTACTGTTTGCACAGATTTTGCTTTCTCTTCCATCTTTTTCAGAACCTGCTGTGGGGGGGCACCAAATAAATTGACCTTGTCCATAGGTGCATCCAAAAGCTTAGATTTGACATGGTCTGGTAATGCCTGCTCTTTCAACCATGCATGCCTCCTGATAACTGTGCCAGTCATGGCTGATCTAAAGGAAGCCTCCAGTGCATCATAGCCACATTTTAAGGAATGGTTGCTAACCTGCTGTATGTTATGTAACATTTCTTGAACATACTTTTTATCTAAAGATTCTTCAGAGGACAGCTTTTTAGTCAACTGGTCAAGCATAAACTCTTGATATTGAATCATATGAAATTGGCAGTTCAAAGCTCTAGCTGACAAAGTAGCAGAGGTGTAAACTTTTACCCCATCTCTAAGGACCTGGATTCCCTTTCAGAGGGGAGGGGGTTTTTAGAAGAAGTAGCTGCTACAGCTTTAGGGCCCTGGGAGACAGTCTCTGGATCTGCAAAAGGGGCCTTATATAAGTGGTGATGAGTGTCCGGGACCCTGTAGTACCTGTCAGGTTTAGCAGGAGCCGGAGGTAAAGTATCAGGAGTAGTACAAGCATCATTAAATGCATCATCAACAACAGATAGAACTGGAGGAATAGCTAAAGGCCTATGCTGTGGTAAGTGTAGAAAGGTCCTAAGCCTTTTTCTAGAGTCTGAGAAATCTTGGCCCTGCCACTGAAATTGTTCCCTCATAGCATGCAAGGTTTCCCAAAGGAAAATTCCTCAGGAGGAGAGGCTGAAGGGATGGACCCCTCAGCATCAGAGTCTTCGTAAGGAGAATAAGAAGCCTCAGGAGGGTCTGTATGATCTGAATCATCAGAAGAATCATCTGTGGCTACTGGCTCAGGGGGCTCTGCTCTAGGCCTCTTTTCTGGAGGAGAGGCCCTGTCTGGATGAGGCTGGGATCCACGAATTAAAGTGATGAGATCCTGTGCCAAAGAAAGCATATGGGAACTGGTGCTGGGCCTGTGAGAGGGGGGCTTGGCAGGCACAGGTTTGGAAGTTTTGGCTGCTTTAGCCCTGGCAAAGGCCTTAATAGACATGGCTGGAGGAGGCCTAGCAGCTCCACGTGCAGGGGTAGAAATATCTAGTGGAATGGAGTCTGATAAATCCTGTGAAATCGCAACAGAAGGCTGGATTTCAGAAGCCGTTTCTACCAGTACAGAAGAGGCCTCGGTAGAAGGCAAGTTATCTGCTGAAGAAAGAACCGCTTGCTCGGTTTCGGCCGAAACCGAGACACTCGTGGATTGCTTAACCGCGGTTTCAGCCAAAACCGCGGACCGCGAGTGTCGGTCCTTTTCTTTGCGTTTTTTGTTAATTTGCATAGTCGGAGGATCCAACGGCATAATGTAGGCAAAATCAGAGCCGAAAATCTGTTCAGCAAAGTCCGAACGGTGTCTAAGCGTCCGTCGGTTAAAAGAAGCACAGGCTAGGCAAGCTGCTACGTCGTGGTCTGGGCCTAAACAATGTATGCAATAGGAGTGGAAATCTTTATGAGGTATTTGTTTCCCACAAGATAAACAGTTATTAACTTTCTCTGACATCGGCTGAGGCAAGAAAGAGTCCCCAACGGGGTACTTAGCTTTATAGAAGTCTTCGAAGTAGTATTCGGTAGTAGTAATCTCTGGATCTGACCGACCGGCACTTGCGAACAGCTTCTGCTTCGGGCACCACGCGGCAAGAAAGACTGAGGAAAATGGCGTCGGCTGATGCCTTTATACCCGAAAAACTGCCGCAATGACGTCGGGTGAAGTGCGACACCAGCCGAGGCCAGACCCAGACTTTGGAATCCGTCCGACCGAAGGGCTGCCTGACGACAGGACAACCCATTTGTAAGGACTGCAGATGCATCCTTGAAGGACATCCCCATATGATCAAGTGAAATGTGACAACCAACACATGAAGTTTTCCATTCTGTCTACATGTGGGAAATCAAAACTACAGTCCTTCATCATTTTTTTTCTATACATACTTTATCAGATTTAGGGAGACAGGAGTGCTTGTGCCTTTTAGTGCAACAGTAGACATAAAACAGAGAACCAGTCAGCATAGGATACTAATCCTCTGCATAAACACACAGACACACAAATACTAAACCACAGGGAAAAGTGGTAGTTCTTGAGCAATGAAGTTGCTGGTTGAGTTTCCTTAAAACCAAGAAAAAAAGAACCATGAACTGTAGCCAGTCTCATTTAAGACTTCAGACTAATCAAACACTTATAACTTGTTCAGATATTAATGCTTCTTTATAGAAAAATAAAAAAAATTAAATATATGAGCACTTTCTTAACAGGGCTTCATCAGATCCATCTCTAGTTTAAATGACATGATTTAAGTATATATGCTTTAAAACATAGTACATTGTCATTTCCCTTGATCTGGGGTCATAAATGTATGCTACAGGCTATTTGGCCAAGCTAATAGGTTCATAGGTTCATAGGTAGGTAGTAGACTATTGGCCCTAAAGCCTATATAAGCCTAGCCAAACATACCCTGGCTTTTGCCACCCAAGAAAATTATTTCCTGTGCCCTGTCAAGCAGAGCCACAGAAGTGATGTGCGATATGTCTTATTTTCATCCCTGTTTTGCATATATACTCTGCTATTAGTAGCTAATAAGTCATAGCTTATGTGCTATATTCCCAATGCCTAATTGATGCAGACAATTTATATACCTGTTGTCATTGGCTATGCACCTCCATTAGTACATCAACTTATCTGTGATGTGATGTGATACGTAGATTTAATTTGCCATATTAAAATGAGCAACAAGGACTAACAAATGCATGCTAACCAGTCAAGCTATAACCCTTATGTGTTATGCTGTTGTAATCATAATTGCAGCTAGTCAGGACCATGCCAGGAACAGTCTGGCTGTCCCAATGACTGGATGTATCTAACTTGTATCCAATATGTCAGGTAATGTGCCATCCTTTCCATGAAAGAATGAATATATTTAGTAATGGGACTCCTTTGGATTACCAAAATTGTACATTACCGAAAATCATAGCAGTGAGACGAAAACACCAAAATCGGACATCACCGAATTGTCACATTCCCAAAGTTTACATCAACAAAACACCTGCTGTGCATGTCTCACAGTGCTCAGAGCTCCTGAAGAGAGTTATAGGTACAGTGAGGATCAGGAAATCTACAATTTTCCTCACTGAAGTGCGATCCTGGACTTGGTATAAAAAATAGGCAGGCTAAAAAGTTTATTGGCCTCTTGTATAAAAACAAATTCCTCAGATACATCTGCTTAGCCTAATAAACTACCCTTTGACAATGTTCCATTAAATATCTGGTTTAAAGTTGCTGGAAGACCTTATATGGATATGTGAACTAGATATACAAATTATGGTCCATTATTGAGTTGTTCTAATGATTTGGTTACCAATAAGAAAACAATGAATACTGATTTAACTTAGGCTTTTGTTATTCAGTTCAATAGGGAGATTTTCTTTTATTAAAAAGTTATAGGCTGTCACTGGATGACTGTATTTGGAGCCTTTGGGCTGTGTAATCAATTAGGGTAGTAGCCCATGTTTGTTTACAAAAATAGTAACAACTTGAAGGCAATTTTAGAAAAGAACCATGATGTGCCAAGCACTTCAAATAAGAATTTAGGCTTGAAGTGTTGCGGGGTTTGCAAGCAGTGAAGATATATACTGCAGGGGACACATTTTTTGGTCCCAGGTTATGCCAGATTAATTTCTGTGAAGGGGAACTATAACTGTAACACAAAGGGGGTAGTATATATTGCCTTTTGTTCATCTTGTCCAGCTTTTAATGTCGGCAAGACAGTGGGACCATTAAGAACTTGAATATATCAGCACATTTATGCGATTAATAAAGCACTTGATGCCAATGCTTGAGTAAAAATCACCTCATCATGTGGTTTCTGAAATCCATCCTTGTTACTCAAGTGCCCAAAACAAGACATTTTCTCCTTGAAAACCTAAATTTGTCTCTGTAAACTAAAGACCCATACTAATTTAGCCTGACTAGGACTTCTCAAGCATTATTAAAGCAATTTTCATCATAGTTGGCAGATTTATGAACATCATGAAGCTACAGAACACTGAATATTACTGTCCCATGGAGTAATTGCTCCACCACCTTTGCCAGATACTCCTGTAAAAATTAAAGCACTTTTACTGAAATTCCTCTTGGTGAATTAATAGCCAAAGACTGCTCGGAAATTTCTTTCATTTCCAACTGTTGGTAAGTTTGTGTTATGAATCTTTGTGAAAAGCTTTTCCCCTTTTAGGGATATAAAAGTGTCCTGTGTATATGGTTATAAACATTGCATAGTACCCAGCAGTTGGTTAATAGTAACTTTAAAATCTCCACAAAGAAGCACATCTCCTTTTCCTGTTTTTACTACATGCACTGTGAGCATGGCCCGCTTACACCATGACAGCTTCAATGACATTCACATATATTCCAGCCTTATGAAATTTGTATGCATTTTATGACCACCATTTTGAGCATATGGCACTGTATGAAGTTTATAAATATTTCCTTGGACATATGGTGCTTTATGATGTGTTTGAGCATTACTTTAGGCATATGGCACTATATGACATTTATGTGTATAACACTGGACATACAGTACTACATGATATGTATATATACTACCCTGGGCATAATGCACTGTATGACATTTATAAGTCTTACCTTGGGCATATGGCTTTGTATGACATTTTTAAGTATTAACTTGGGCAAATGGCATTTTATGACATTTATAAGTATTTACTTGGGCATACGATATTGTATGACATTTGTGAGTATTACTTAGACCCTTGAACTTTATGACAGTTATATGAGTATTACCTTCAGGATATGGCACTGTATGACATTTATGGACCCTTGGGCCGACATTCTGATTTAGTTCACTCTTGATATTCATATTATTCAAGTCTGGTATTTTGTATGAATCCCATGCGTAAGAGGAAATGGCAAAAGACCTAATGACCAATAACTGACATTAGTGGGCTAAACAGCACTGAAGACTAAAAATAAAGACTGGATGCTAAATGACTGAAAGTAGCTAGAACATGCAAAAAAAAAATAAAAAACAAAATATAACTATCAAGATATTAATAATTGAAATCTCCTATAACCCCCTACTACTAAAGCTTATCTGAAGTTGTTACACTATATTAGTAGCATTGTGTGTGTGTGTGTGTGTGTGTGTGTGTGTGTGTGTGTGTGTGTGTGTGTGTGTGTGTCTGTGTGGGAAGAGCATTCGGGGGGCATGGGGTAGTTTGATCTATGAAAGATGGAGAATAAAAAACTTTAGGTCTACGACACCAAGTCACTGTTATACTGTTACTGTACTTTATAGAACATGTAACCTGCTTATTTACTGAAAGATGATAATGCAAATTAAATTACAAGCTGAATAGATGTCAACTTTAACTGCATATTTCTAGCTTCCCCTGTATTAGCAGTTAAATCCGGTTTACTATCAAAATGTTGAGGCGACTTACCTCGACCATTCACATCCCTGACCCAGAACAACGAAAAAGCAACACACCTATTGTTTAGAATGTCAGTTCTTTCAAAGGAAAGAATCAACATTCAACCACTCACCATCCAGAAAAAAACATCTGCTATGAGGTGGAAAATTTCCCACTGTTTTTCAGGGGACAAGTCCCACTGCAACCCCCATGTGGGGGGGCTGCACCCCTCACACCCTCTGCTACTTATATATTCTAACTCCAAGATCGCACTACAGTGAGGAAAAGGGTAATTTACCCGATACCCACTGTAGTGCGATGCACTTCAAAACACCAACGGTCTGGTAATGGTCATACTTGTGGTGAGGACTGAGGCTCCTTGATTTGGCCCAGTAATCAAGGAGCCTCAATCTTCACCACTAGCACCAGTGAGGGACGTACACACACAGTAAAGTACAATTTCCCCTCAAGAGCACACAGAGATCACAGTCAGTCTGAGGCTGTTTTTTCCCTCTTTCTCCAGATCCCCAATAAGATTCCCCACTGGCACACCTATAGTGTTGAGATCTCAGCTGAGGAGGTCAAGCCAAGACCTCCAGCACCCTCTCTGTCCAACCAGTGCTTCGTGTCCCTGCCCAAGTAGCTGACACACACACTTTGAGATTTGATTTACACACACATGCACACACACACACACAGACACACACACACACACACACACACACACACACACACACACACACACACACACACACACACCTGGGGAAGGCTGGCAGAGGTTTACTAGCTATGCCCCCTTCTGCCCAGACTATAAGGTAGTTATCACTGCCACCAACCCCTACTTATCAGCTACTATAAAGGCCCTTACAAAGGGTAACCAATTCTACTGTGTAATGTTACTATTATCCAAATGGTAAGTGCAAACAAGATGAAGGCTATTTAGGAGTGGCCTGCACAGTGTCACCAAATACATATGCAAGTACTCTAAGAGCTTGAAAATGTCTCACAAATATCAGCCACAAAGGTGGGTTTAAATATATTTAATAAATAATAAAAGAACAAGACAATACTCAATCAACGCAGTAACTACAGAGTTCATAATCACAGGAAATATTTTAAAACAACACTGCACGACAATCTCAAATAAATACAGAAAGCATCTAAACTAATCTTTACTATATTCCTATCTATATCCAAAAGAAATTACTTTTCCCTAGTTGCTTAATATTAGCAAGGCAAGTGCTGATGAGAGGATGTTTCCAGGTCCAAGACAAGATACAAAATGCACAGTCTTTCTCTGAGACAGTTCTTAAATTACTATCAAACATTACTGATGGATCAATTTGGATGACATTGTAGCCTGCTTTCAGTTCCCAGGCTAACAGACACCAACAGAAGTGTATCATCTCTGTGTGAGAAGTACATATCTCTCAGATGTGCAGCTGCTAGGAAGCAATAAAATACCTTACATTTTAAATCTAGTATTTAAAATTACTTTCAAGACAATAGAAACATTTCTTGGTCTAGACATTGTGTCTGTTTGCTGCACTGAAACTGAGAGATGACACAATTGTAAAAAAAAATTGATTCCAGCTTATTTTCTTGAAGTTTTGCAAGTTAACTCTGTATGTTCCAGCTTCTACTATTAAAACATACATTTGCATAGGTATATAGTTTATATACATTTCTGTTCTTTTCCCGTAGGGTACACTGTGGTTACATTCTTGTAGCTCAATACACAACATACAGTTCTGTATAAATAAACTAGAAAAGTTGTCACAAAAATTCTTCACAGACCAAATGAATAAACACTGAAGGTCTAGTCCAACTAACTTATGAAAGTACGGACACCAAGATTAGTGCTTTCATTTACTTTATTTCTCGTGAATTTCTTCAGAAACAGTTTGAACTCGACCCATAAGCACTTTATATAATGGTAAAATTAATCACATGCTAAATGATGTCATAAATTAATTAATTTCATATAAAACAAAGTTAAATTAAAATAAAAAATATTGCATTTTACATATACAAAACATTATATAATACATGTTAGATATAAATCACAGCAATATTCACAAATGACATAGAATTATTTACAAAATTCCAGCTAGCTGGGCTGGCAGCATCACACCCTTATTTAGCTCATGCAAGTTTAACATCTATACTTTATCATTATAAGACATGGGCATTCATTTTACTTTCAAGGCTTCTTCCTCAGCTGTACATATCTTTTACTGCACTGTTATTTATTTTAAACATATCTCAGGGGTACAAAATCCTAATAATAACACTCAGTGCAAGCAATTGTCTTATATTCATGAAGCTTTAAAACTGTCTTACAGCCATATGAAGATTTAAAATACAGAATTAAAGCCTTATAATGGTAACCCATCACTTCTAAATCAATACAAGTTTCCTCTGGGGTGTCATTTTGGCTCTAGCTAAGTGCTGTCAAACTTTCAACAGTTCAGAATGGTAACACCTGTGCTTGTATATTTTTTCTGTGAAAGTTATGTACTGCAAAACTGTAAAAAAGTACCCCACATGAAGTTGAAATCCCTGCACAGCAGCTCATTGAAGGAAGAATGACAAACACAAAAAGGTCTGATTTAGTTGTATGGCACTGAAGATAGTCAAAGGACTTTGGTCGAGTCACTGGCATCTGTAGTACAAGATATGCCTCACACAGACATATTGCAAGATAAGAAACTATGCCAAACCTACCAGGTTACGCTTTGGCAAAATTCCAGAGGACAGGAAACTGTTTACCCTGCAAAGTGAAATTATGTGAGTAGCTGGTAGAAACGAAACCTCAAACTGTATGAACAACGATCAGCTAAAAATCCCAAAATCATGCCATAGGGGAAAAAGTTTAGAACTGGCAGTGTCAACCTGGCAGAACTGAATAAGGAGGTGGACTACTGAGTAATCTCTCTTTAGAAATTCTCTGCTACTGTAATTTCTGCAGATTAATGGGGGCATGCTCACTAAGACCTACCTAGTCATTTCTGTGGTAAAAAGGGATAAAGCCAAGGTTACGGTCATCAATTTTAACAGTTGCAGGAAAGATACGGTCTTGATGCATATGGATGCAGCAGTGGCTTTCTTTACAGGTATGTTATCATTCTTGTATGGTATTTGTTTATTTGAATAAAGTAAAGATATGAGTTTACTAAAGTTAGTCAGAAACTTGCGACTTTACGTTTCTTCCACAGAATTGTTTAAGACGTTAAGACTAAGAATGAGCTGCAAAATGTGTCCGTCTTGTTTAGAAGGCTTTGCTGTCAACAAATAAATCTGTACTGGATTCTAACTGAAATCATTTTCTTGATTTGCGCAATGTTTGTTTATATAGGTCCCACTTTTTATTAGAAATGCACACTGTTACTCTTTTTACTATACTACTATTCTTCTACTTTATTATATTTCCAGTAGGTGTCTTGAGTATCTGTATATTATTAATGTTACTAACTAGAAAGGTGATATGAAACCAGAGCTGGATCATGGTCAAATGGGGCTCTAGGCAGTTTAATGGACCAGCCCCCCCCCCCCCCAACAGCTACTGCAGTATCTCATAATTTGGTTCTCTCTCCCCAGTTACCATAGACAATGTTTAACCTGTCAGTGTGCAATGATTTGGAAGTAATTTAAAACTTATTTTAAATTGTATATCACAAAAACTGATGGCTATTTGTTAAAACAAAACAAAACAGTAGCTCATTAAAAATAGACTTAACATGAGCTACAGTAAACTTCTCTTCCCTTGAAACTCACATCCATTGAAAATCCATCTTGCAATTCACATTAATTGAAAGTGCATCTCTTCAGTGTTGAATTAAGTGTACCTTAGGCTCCAGGCTGATTTCAAACCATGGACTCCTTGCACATATTTTCAGGACCATGCAAAAATGCTAATGTTCTTTGAATTACCTTCCTGATTGTTTTAAATTATATTTCTTGTTTAATATAGCAACATTTGCTAAGAGTACGTTTAAACTTGTAGTTTTGAACATTTTTCCCAGTAAGCAGTGAAACAAAATGTGTGAACCAATAATGACAAAAGTACCTACTTCAGAACATTTCAGCCATAAAAGACCACACAAACTGATATCAATATAATCCACCAATATCCATACTCACCAATTACAGACATTTTATCTACTGTATACACATCACATGCCTGATTGTGATAAAATGATCTTAGTAAATTATTCCAATTTGCTTTACACGAATGCACTAGTAATGCACAGACAGATTAATGTCTTTTCAACTTTATCAACTCAGTAGGATCAGTAATTTTTGTTATCCACAAACATCCCCTAAACCCGGCAATTATAGCTACATATTGACTCTATACTTCCTGGATATTTGTGTCACAAAATAATAATGACCAAAGTCACATATTTCAAAATTGTTTCACAGAAATCTATACACACATGCTCAATAGTTGTGCAAACTAAATTAAGGACTGTTTAAAAATGACCCAATGATAAGAGCATAAGGTAATTTCATCCAAAGAGTGACCTCCACCCACCTACACCAGCAGTTACTGACACTTTTGTTAACTGTGTATATGCCTTACTGTTATGAAGAAATAAATGACATGTACTTTACTGGTATCTCTGACTGAACTACATGAAGCTGTACAACGATTACATACATCATACCATAAGATCTAACCATGTGAAGTAGAGTTTAAATAGAAAAGTATTTATATGAGCATGTAACTATTAACCATGTGATAATACCTGCTAAGTCAATATGCACAGTCTCTGTAAAAGTAAGTCATCTGAATAATTTCACATTAAAGAGAACTCTAGCTAATGCAGATGTTACTGCTGGCAAACAACTTTGCATTCTAGTGTTTCACCTACAAATGCAGTGCCTGCTGCCCTTGAAGAATAAATTGCCCATGTGGCATTAACATTGGTGTGCTAATGATACTGCCACAGCATTTCCTGCACTAGCTCAACTATGCAATAGGGAATTTCTGGCAAACAATAACAACAGGTTCATAGTCACTAGGCATGCAGTTCCTGGAGACCATTAAGGAGTATAGCTCAAATTCCCAATTGCTCTAAAGCACTGCCTGGTTAAGTGACTTGCTCAATGTCAAACAGTACATAAATGAAAGTGAAAAGATTAAAACACTGCAACCTTGCCACAGGAAGCAGCCCATTAACAAGTCAGTGCTTTTGTTCTCTATGCTAACTGCAAGACTTTAACAATTTTTAACTAAATGCTGAAATCATTTATAGTCTGATCTTGTAGAGGAGACTGTTTCACAGTAATATGCAACAATGGCTACATAGCAGACGCTGAAGATCAGAAGGTTCTGATCATCACTTCAAATAATGTGGAGTATATGATATGACAAGAGAAGACTGTATCACAGTTATATACAACAATGGCTACATAGCAGATGCTGAAGATCAGAAGGTTCTGATCATCACTCCAAATAATGTGGAGTATATGACCTGACAAAAGTCAACCACTTTGGATTTGCTGGAGGCTGTAAATAGGGTATTGTAAAAATATATTACTAAAATATAACGTGTTTTGACTATATTACACAATCCAGGCCAATTAATAAATATATTCATTCTATAGTACAATGAATCAAGCAAAACAATTAAAGACAATATAAATGTTGCAGCAGCTTTTGTTCAACAACCCACAAGACATACAAAAATTAAGACGTACTGCTGCATACAAAATACTATTTTTGGAGAGGTAAGGGGCTTACATGCTTGCAGGACACGTACATCTCATTTTTGATCTCACTATATCTTCTGTGTCATCAAGAGCAGCTATCTCATCTGATATCAATCAGTACAGGTCTGACTGACTAATAATGAATGCTGTATTGTTGCAGCATACTCCTCCAAAGTCAACAGAGACAGATTGTGGACACATGGGGCCTTATGGTGCAGGGTAATGAATCTGGCCCGAGAATTCAAAAGACAAATGTGGGAAGTATTGCTAACAACCTGGGACAGCCAACTGGACCCACGCATTCCTTTTTAGGAGCAGCCCAGGAGTTCTGTCTGGTGGAGTAAACTGGCAGTCACACAGGAGACAAATGAAGGCTGAGGGAATCAAACCATGTACTACAGGAAGCAGTTCTTTAACAGCTCATAGCCTTAATAAGTGCTACACAAACCATTGTATCCCAAACACACTGTATTTCACACCTGTGTGCCTGCAAAAGGCAAGATAAATTAAAAATGTGTTCTGAGGTTTAATGATTTACCAAAATGTAGTTAAAGGAGGCCTAGCAGTTAGAGTGGACTATTATGGCTTAACTCCCATAGCTAAGGTACAACAGAGTCTTAATAAGTAACATCACAGAGTTTTGTCTGCTTTAAGTAGTTTCTCAAAATGTTTGCTTGTTTGAAATTCCATCCCCCACCACATTACACAATAACAAAAATTCAAAACTCTTCTAAAACAATACAGGAACTCTTGGCTCTGCTCATGGACAACCTATAGATATTCCTCCTCATGCCTATCCTGTATACTCTAGCCCAAATAACATTCTATTCACTGTACTTACTCAATAAACAAACAGCAAAGTAGAACATTCCTCCAAATCCTCTCTCTAGCACAGCCTCTTCCAACACTCCCAGTCTCCATTACCACTTTTACTTCTTTACAGAATTATCCTTTCCTGTAAACCTACACAGACATAACCATTTCAGCCAAATCGCTAACACAAGGCCAAACAATATCACTGCCCTTAATCCACTGTAAATAAGAAATACTAACTGCATACTCTCAATAATGTTTTGTAACCTATTAATTCATTGTAAGTGCAAAGGCAAGTACTTGATTGCTGCCTTTGTGGACAATGTTAAACAATTTTAAACCTAGACACAAATTTCCCTTGAAGAATCATGCACTGTTCCTCTTGTCAGTGAGGTAAATACCCTAACCATTATGGCAACCCCCAAACCCAAATCTGATCTTTTATCTTGTCTATTGCATGCCTGGACATCTTGTATCTCAAAATGTCAAGTTTTGCTTTATGTTTTATTATGTTTTTTACGCATAATACTAATTATTTTTGCAAATGGAGCTTTTTTCAACTGAAAAGGGGCTAGTGCTGCCTAGTCAAAAAAAGAAAAACAAATACAGTTAAATAAAATAAATAATTTTATACATTTATTGAGCCAAGGTGAGGTATTGAGCCAAGTGGAACATTTTCAACTGTGCAGAAGTTTTAGATTTTGCCTCATATTTTGGTCCGTTCCTCATAAAATTTGTGGATTTCTGGGAAATCACTGAGGAATGCAGTCAGTAAATAATGACTGGCATTTCAGTTTCAGATATCATATTGCTCAGAAAAATGCATGCTAATAAAAAATCAGTTATTCCAGCAACTTCCTAAGTTTGTACAAGCAGCATCTTATACCCTTTACCCCCCCCCCCCCACACACACACATACCTTTTATTTGGCTTTATCCAGAATTCTTGAGCAAATTGGTTGACAGACATTAGAATTTTATAAATCTTACTCCTCAGGAATTAAAATGCATGTTTGTGCAAAACTTGTTCTATTAGTATTCAAAGTAAAATAAAGTAATATTTAAAAACTGGCCCTGATGACTTATGTTTGTGCAAAACTTGTTCTATTAGCATTCAAAGTAAAATACAGTGATATTTGAAAACTGGCCCTGATGGCTTTCAGCATTTGTCCCTGAAACATGAGCAAAAAAGTTGAGAACTGTGCTGCTCAGAACTTAGCAAGTTGGCTGCTACTTCACAGGACTGCAGCTACACGATTAACAGTTCCTAAAATTGTTGGTGAAAATAAATAGGCCAAGAAGTAACCGCTAGAAAGTTAAGTAAGAGGTGACAAGAAAATCACAAACTCTGCCCGGAATTTCTCATGACCAGTACAAAGCAAATGAGAAGAAAGAAGTACCATTCAACACAACATTACAAGAAGACAGAGCAGCAACAAAAGCAACCCCCACATGAAACGGGTTGATATTACTTCATCAACATATGGCTAAATAGCGAAATTCATTAAAGTGAGGCATGGAATTTTTCCCTGGGTTGGGAGCCACTGGGCCATCAGCACAACTTTGCCCTTCTCCTTACTGTATTGTGATCTCTCAGTTGGTATATATATGGTTACGGGGGTGTGGTTGGGTTTGATTTAGTGCGGTGCATGTTCCAAAATGGTAGAGGGCAAGTGATTCCTAACCCTGGTAAAAATTCTGTGCTTCTCTGTAATGAATTTTGCTGTTTAGCCTTTGTTGAATAGGTATTTGATGAATATGTATTTTGATGAATTAATACAGACCCCACGAAACATACACACAACCAGTTTGGCTGCATTATTCCCTTCCTAAATGGGGACGAAGGAAAAAAATACAGTAGTTTAGTTTTTGCCACTAATGGTTTCACCCTCCCTATCACTACTACCACTACTGTTGGAAAAGTCCTTCATTTATGAGCTGGGCAGTCCTTTCACCACACCTCACCCTTGCATCTGGTGAATATTCTGTGTGGTTCATTAAAACAGTGCATTCCCATGCAGAAAATGCATTGCCCAGTACCAGATAAACATTATTTTTAAGTCAATTTTTTGCAGTTCGCATGTGTGAATTCCTATCTAGTACTGCAGTTTCAGCCTGCGAATTCACACGGGATGACCACTTTAGTTCTCTTTTTTATCTCGAAGATGCACAGTCATACAGATACAAAGGTGGGGGGTGCAGCTCCCTTCAGTGCTCACTTGCACACATACACACACACCAAAAGGCAGCTGCTGCCACCTGACCATTCCAAAAGCAACTAAGAAAGCTCTGCGCTTGAAATACAGCATCTCCAAATACTTGCAAAAGCTTGTTCCAATCGGTGCTTACTCTTGTAAGAAATGACTTTCAAATCACTTGCGCCACATTCCAGCAGTCTGTTCTGAATTTTCTCTTTCTCACTGGTTACCAATGAGATTGCAGCTGTATGCTGAACAGACCTTAAGCAGGAGGTGATTATGAGATAAGAGTATGTGCATGGGCCGCAGCAGCTGTTAAGAGTAAATTTTATTTACTTATGTTATTTAACATTTATTTACCGGGAAAGTCCAACTGGGACAGAGCCCATTTTCAGTGGAGGCCCGGGGAGAAACACTCCAGATGTATATTTTTGGAATGTGAGAGGAAACCGGAGCACCTGGAGGAAATCCATGCGAATGCAGGGAGGATATGCAGACTCCAAGCAGAAAGCACCCCAGATGACAATCGAACAAGAGAACCTCTTGCTGTGAGGTGACAATGCTAAATGCTGCAAAATGTCCCAGGCAGTAGTAAGAGAAAATGTCTGGACATTTTTAAGCACTTCTTTTATGATTTGTTTGCATAGTTTGTGACTGGGCTCCTCAGCCAGCGCCAGGCACTAGGCAGCTGCCTAGTTCACCTTGTACTTGATCTGGTCCTGAATGAAACTGTGCACCAGCATTTTTTTTATTTGCTTCTGGTGACAATGTGGCCTTTGTCTCCAAATTAATGTACTATGCAAGCTGTTTATTTTATTAGTGTAAATAATTTTTTTTGAAAATTGCATAAAATATGCTATAATGATGCATTTCTCTCTCTCTCTCGATATATATATATATATATATATATATATATATATATGGTTTACTATCATAAATTCGAAAATCAGAACAAAACGTGTCTGCATTTTCGATTACATCGGAAATGAACATTTCCGAATGTACCTAATGTCGAAAACAGCTGTGTATTGTCGAAAATGTCGCTCGTGACATTTTCGGCAATACACAGCACTCTCACCCGTCCCGTAACTCCCTACCTAACTAGCCGAAACACACAGTTATGCAGGGAGGCAAGCCCCCCTGCACCCCCCAACTTAATATTCCAACTCCGAGATCGCACTACAGTGAGGAAAGGGATGTATTTCCCTAACCGCACTGTAAAGCGATCCCCTCACATGAGCGAACGTTAGAATTGCGAATGCACAGTCCATTCGCAATGGTAACGTTCGCTCACATCACCTGCCGAACTATGAAGTATTCGAACATCTGTCATTCGAATACTTCATAGCCATTTAAGTGTACGCCGGCATTGTGATATATGCACATACATACATACACATATCTATATATTATTTCTTTATTGCTTGCTTGTTTTGATGAAAAAAGTGTTGAAAGTGAATATATTGCCTAAGCTCAAAAAAGCCCATTCTACTTTCAAAGAAAATATGTACTCCAGCATTCAGAAGGAATCTCACGGTGTGCTGTAAGAGATGCAGCCAAAAGGAACTGTTTCTCCAATCACAGAAAATGTGATTCAGAGATGTGTTAACTGCAATGAGGAAAGACCTCATTATCAGCCATTTTTCATGACACTGCATTGCCAGTAATTATGGCCCATGCATTTCATTGGCACAGACCTTCCGTAATTACTTTCCCACACACACACACACACACACACACACACACACACACACACACACACACACACACACACACACACACTGACATACCACTTTCCTGCCTCTGAGTCATCAGAAAATCCCTGATGTAGCCTCTTATTTTTGTCCCGCCCTCGTAAATCACAGATACTTGCAATCAGTCAGTGATGCAAGACATTACAGTTTCAATCTTACTATTGCTTATAAAGTACCGTGATGCTATACCTGTTATTCCATTAACATTTTAAGTGAGTGTAATAGTTTAAAACTTCCTCCCGGTTTTGTCCCAATGCCACAGCATGGTCATATACAGGTATGGCACCCCGCTAACAATGCTACCCCATCCCTCTCAACTGTCTCTGGTTTTAAGAAACACTTCTGATGTTGCCTCATATACATGGTCTGTCCCTCATAATTCATGGACTGTCACACTCAGTAAATCATAACAGTCATGAAAGTTTTACACTTTATATAGTATAAATATACACTTCCTCAGCATATAAGGTTTTGGGCCCTTGATTGACAAGCTTCTTTCTGTGTAAAGCATGCAGGGTTTGTAATGGGCAAGATTATCCTTGGCAACTATATGTAGGCAAGGGACTAAAGCTCTGGTAAAGATCAGTTTGCGAGTGCTAAGGGTGTAAGGTTTTAACCTTTTTAAATGCCTTTAGGGCATGATAGTATCCCTGGTGTCTAGCGTTACCCCTGCGCCATATCTTTCATGCTGCAAAACTTAATCTATTAGCTTTTTAATTGCCTTTAGTGTACAATATAAAGAGTATTCCTAGTGTCTAGTATTCCCTCTGCCATGCTGCAAAACCTGATAGTTCGATCTATTAGCTTTTTAACTGCTGTTTGAGCATGGCATAAATGCTGTTTAGTGTTCTCCCCCCAATATTGGAAAATTTGCTCATTAGACTAAGGGAATGTGGAGACACGCTAGCCCCTCACATGCATATACACACACACACACACACACACACACACACACACACACACACACACTTACACTCATACATCCCCCGCTGCTTATCACCCGATTACTCTCACTGACACAATCATCCATTCACTCATAAACAACACGCACTCTCACACACACTTACCCTGCCTATCCCTTAAAACTAACCCCTAATGCTGTCACTTAGGCAGACACACGCACGCGCACACACACGCACACGTGCACACACACACACATGCTCTTGTGTGCTTGCATGCACCTGAAGCCACTCATCTCTCTGCATACAGTCACACATGTAGCCACACACAAACATACCTGTACACACACATCTCACCACTATCTGTCAGCTAGACTCCCAGGTACTTACCTCTAACACTGTCTCACCCACTGTAAGTACTGGGTGAATGTGAACTTGGCTATGTTCATTAACACAGTCAAACAAGATGATTTACAAGAATGACTTGGCTGCATAAATGCCTTACCACAGACATTTCCATGTGGATAACATATGGTTAATTAACATAGGCTGCTCCCTCGAAATACCTTATTAGCATTTGTGGGAGGCCAGTGAGACAAGCCACTACAATGCTGCAAATCTTCATGGTACAGCACAACGGTAGGGCTGCCTCTGAATCTGAAATGGTTACTGTGACAGGAAAATGGCTTTACGGCTCACAATAACCTTTATGAATTCCGTCAGTGATAACTACAGCATAAATTATAAGGACAACATTGATGTTTTCTAAACCTTTCATGTAAGTCTTATTATAGATAGCCAGTGATGTGTTAATACAGGGTGTTTCACTACACATCTCAGGGCTATATTTTATACATTACATTTTTTAACACACATTTAGCAATATTCACATATACCATACACTATACATTCCAAACAACAAATCAAACCCATGTATTCATTTCTGGACCCTTTGATTCAGCCTAGCTTTTCAGTTACTTCATTTACAGTTTTAGCAGATCATTACTGACACCATATTCATTCTCACATATCTGCAAATAGAAACTCTTGTTCTGCCTTCAAATTTGAAATTTAATATCAGAAATGGCTTTATTTTTATTAACAAAATTAGTTATATTAGTTATTAAATTCTATAAAGTTCTGGAAGGAACAGGATAGACAGTACCGTGGCATAAATGGATAAAGCCTTAACTACAGTTCAGGTGACCTGACACTGATTAGGAGATTGGGCATCTGAGGTGCTGGGAAAGGACGGCAGGCATGGCCCTGGGGCATGGAGCATGGGCACGGGCACATGAAGCACCCAGATTTCCCTGTTGAAGGCTGGGGAGCCAATCACAGAATGTTTCCTGAAGAGTGTGTGTGTGTGTGGGGGGGGGGGTGCCTGCCAGTATCAGCTCCTTGTAGAAATGAGGTGCAGTCCACCCACTGCCCATCCTACAAACAGGGATTTACATTTATACATTGGAGAGTGGGTAAAACCAGTATGAAGTAAACCCTCCTTGGCAGCAATATAAAGTGGATCTGGGGCACCTCAATGTCCTTGTCAACCCCAACCATAACCCTAATCAGAATTAGGCCAGCGAGGTCCAGAGGAGTAGGTACACCCAGCAAACAAGGAAAGGCACTGGAGTCCACTGATGGTGAATTGAGTGGGAGAAAAACTAGCTGGAAAAAAGAGAGACAGAAACTGAACATGTCTACAAGACACTGAACAGATATACAGTCTTAAAATGTAAAGTTTCCAACCTCAAGAATTCTGGACAAAGCCAAAATAACGTGTAAACAAAGGCCCCAAGTTAGAGACAATGTTAAAATAATATCCTAATTCACTTACAAAGTTAACAGAATAGCAAGTTTTGCATATACTTTCTGAATAATGCAAAGTATGAAACTTCAATGTCTGGCAATATTGACTGTCTGTAATCCTCTGTGATTTATCAGAAAATCAAAAATTTTATGAGGGTAGGACAAAACATGAGGCAAAATCAGACACATTCTACAAAACCAGGGACAGATAAGAGGTATGTAGGGGAGCTACCACTCAGCAAATGTCATGTTTGGATGGTCAAATTAATTTAATCATTACTCTGACAAAGCATAACACACAGGATTATGATTGAGTCTCCCGTCATAATTTATTAAGTGTTTTGAGACATGCATGCCAAAAAATTCAACTTGAATGCGATGCTCAAGAGATGACTCTCTTGGCATCCATGTCAAAAACACATAATATAAAAGTTATGATTAGTGGCCAGATCATAATTCCTTGTAGTCCATGGAGCTTTATTTCCTCCATGTGCTACCAGTTACAGAAAACAAAAGAGTGTAAACAGCAGCAGACCTCTCATCTTCTTTGCTTAAGAATTCTGTTCAAATCAAAAAGTAGACAAAGGATCAAAACCTGGGATAATTTTTAATATTGCATTACATACTTTAAAAAGATAACAGAACAAGTTTTGTATCAATATGCATTTTCTGAACAATAAATAAGAAACTCTAATGTTTACGTTACTGGCTGACTGTAATCCACAGTGACTTACCAGAAAATCAAAAACATTGAGCGGCACAGCAAGAATGAGACAAAGTCACAGACAGCTGGGAGGAATGGACAGCAGGAAGAAACAAAGCTATTCTACCCTCTGCTGCTGTTCTTTGCCAGCCAGCATTGTCCACTACTCATTCCTAGTATGAGGCCTGACTATAACAGCACTTTGGGGGTATTTACCAATTGTAAAACATCCTTAAGTGCTGTTACAATTGGTCCCACTGCTAGGGAAGCTGTTAACAAGTTTATCTTTTTCACAAAATCTGAGTGTAATTTCGATGCTCTGTGCACTACATCATTATTAGAATTCTTAAGATAGCAAAACCATAGCAGTTGTACACCATAAAATGTAATAGCAATACACTTTTCTTTTCAATAGACTCAGTAGACAATGAAGCAATGAATACAAGAAATGTACCTAGGATTTGTCAAGGTTCCAACTCACAGCGACTAATAAATACGTTTAAACAAAGCAAACTGGTATGAAAAGACTGGAAAATGCAGTACTATGAGACAAAGGTGCCATAAGTAATTTGCACGTGGCAAGACTCCATTCATCCCATATATGGGGGCTGTACCCACACACCTCTACTACTTATATATACATTAACTCTGAGATCACTCTACCTCAGAGAAAAGAGAATTGTCTGACATGGCTTACCTACGAGATGTCAACAATCTTTTTTTCATCTCACCGTTTACAGAAAATTTAATTTCAAAAATGGTGAGCTGAAAAACAAACAAAAAAAAAATCCCTTTTTGTAGGAGGGGCAAGCTCCTCTGCACCACCTATGTGTGTGTGTGTGTGTGTGGGGGGGGGGGGTAGAGCAACCCCCCCCCCAGACACACACTCCCAAAATTACATATACCATCTCCATGGCTACATCACATTGGAGAAAAGGGGGAAAACACTGAAAAGCACACAGTTGGCTCACGCAATACAACACATTGTGATGAAACTCACAGTGATGTAAAGTCTTTGCACAAAAAAAAAAAAAAATCAACCAAAACACAGTGATAACTCATAGGATAGGTCACTGAGATAAAACAATTTCAAACAATGTTCTCCTAATTGCAATTAAATTTGCACAGTTCCAAGGACTCATCAAACTTACAAAACTCTAACAAAATGTGGTGTTAGTAAAGATTACAAATACAGCTGTCTGGTTATCTTTGTTTTGCTGATCCTTGATCCATGTTAAACAATCATGAGATTATAAACAACTGATGGACAGTCTGCTTTTTAGTACATTGCATTTTACTTGCAAGCTTTTTAGAGAGAAGATTATTTTTTTCTATTCATAATCAAATGTATATTTATTGCTTACGTGTTAGTCTAACTCATTCTATTTGCTGCTTTGCACTGTTGTGTGTAATCCTACAGTCCCATTTCAAGTTTTACTTATAATATTCATTGTTGTACAACACAGACATCTATGTCTTCGTTATACATCTATTGAACTGTTACTGTATATTTTTTACTGATATACAACACAGTTGTTTGCATTTCTTATGATTGTCAGATCTGTATAGATGTTGTCATAAGCAAGGCTAGATCAAGCACAAGCTAACCTAGACAGCTGCCTAAGGCCCACTGTCTGGGAGCCTGGCCATGTAACATTTATATTAAAAAAGTCTATTTTACTTTCAAAAGTCCATTTAGAAAAAAAGTCTTAAGGATTTCGTTGAGCAGGTAGTCTGCTTTACGTGACGTGCATGCAGACTTCCTGCTCAACATACAATGTGTCTGGAGCTCAATGCATACACCAAGACTTGAACAAAGCAGAGTTCACATGTAAGAGTCAAGTCAGGTAAGCTGACACTATGTGATGCTTTTGCCAACCACCAGAACAGGAATCCCAGGTTAGGGGTGTGTGTATCATGCCCCAGTTTAGGGGCACTGTTTAGTTAAGTTACCTACTCAGGGTCAAACCCTGTACATTTGCTATATGAAAGGTAGGAGTTGTAATCCTCCACACCAACTGCCGGGCCTTCTTTGACGCCTTTCTTTGTTTGTTTTGTGGTAGAGCATTGAGGATTACAGTCTGTTAATGTCAGTCACAGAGGTTCATAATTTTGTGATTCATAAAATACATGTGGATGCACAACCTGTCATTCTGTTAACATTTTAAGTTATTTAAAGCAGTCTGCTCTTATTTGTCTCCAGTTTTACAGAATATCTCTGATTCTGCTTCATAGTTATGCTTTGCCATGGCCTTGAGCTTGTCACTTAACCAGACAGTGCTTTGGGGCAACTAAAAATTTGGGCTATGCTCCTCAATGGTCCCCTGGACTGCAAACCTAGTAACTACCTATGAACCAGAGTAGTTAAGGTATAAAGGAAGAAAAATGATTGTAGTAAATGCTGACAGTGTGTTTATTATTTAGTTAAGATTATACCTGACAGCATGAAGTCTATGTGTTTAATTAACAAGTATGAAACATTTTTATTTAGTTTTTTGTAGGCACACAGGAGTGAAATGCAGTGTTTCTAGGCTACAACAGTTTCTCTAGCACTTAGTGCAGATGAATATAGTTATGAGCTATTAAAGGGATGCCTCCTGCTGTATGCCATTAGATTCCCTTAGCCTTAATTTGTCTTTTATGTGACTCTTCCACATTACTTCACTATACAGTACTCATGGGCTGTTCTTGGAAAGTGACACATGTCCTGTGGGCTGTTGCAGGCTGTTAGCAAATGCATTACACATTTGTCTCTTGAATTCCCACACCAATCTCAAAAATGACTCTTGTAGTTTAATTGGCTTCTAGATGCATTTTCACTAACTATAAGTTTCAAAGGATGAGATGTTTACTGTTTATTGTGCAAAGTCTGTTTTCAATGTGTAAGTGTTTTGTTTTAAAAAAAATAGTCTGTCAGTGTTTTATTCTGTAAAATATGAAATAAAAGTTTTACATGAAATCCAAATCTATGTGATAATTGTAAAACTGAAGAATGAAACAGTAAGTAGACTGACAGGTTTGAATATTGTTTATAGTAATTGGAGAGAGGCAACCAAATAATGGGTTTTGGTATGGCTGTGTGTGTGTGGGGGGGATGATTTATCACCCTTCACAGGGCCCCATTTGTTCACAATCTGGCTCAGTTGACTGTAGAGGTGTATGCTGCAACAAGGTCAGACCTGTACTGACTGATATCAGATTGGATAACTACTACTCTTGATCTCAGGGAAGATTTAGGAAGGTCAAAAATGAAAAGTAGGCATCCTGCAAGCATATAAGCCCCCCCCCCCCCCAAACAGTATACTGTATGCAGTAATATTTCTATTTTTTTGCATGACATGTGGGTTGTTGAACAAAAGCTGCTGTATCATTTATATTGTCTTTAATTGTTTTGCTTGATTCATTGCACTATGGAATGAATTAATTCTCAGTAGGCCTGAATTGCACAATATAGTCTAAACATGCTACATTTCAGTTATATAATTTTTGAAATACCTTCTTTATAGCCTCCATCAACTGCAAAGGGGTTGACATTTGTCAGGTCACATAGTCTGCATTGCTGGGAGTGGTGATCTGAACAGTCTGATCTTCAGCATCCAGTATGTAGTTATTGTTGCATATTATTGTGATACAGCCTTCTGTACAAGATAGATTTATAAAGGATTTCAGATTTTACTTAAAAACTATTACTTTGGTGTTTAATGCAGAGGATTAAATCTTCAACTTGTTAATGAGCTGCTTCCTGGGGCAACAATGCAGGGTTTGAATCTTTCCACCTTCTTTTATGTACTGCTGTTATTGTTTGCCAGCCACACCCTTTGGACAGGTAATCTAGTTCTGGAAATATTATGGGAATATCACCAACACACCAGTTTTTTTAATGCAACATAATGTATTCTTCAAGGCCAGCAGGTATTGAATTTATAGATGAAGCAATGAAATGCAAAGTTATTTGCAAGCAATAATCTCTGCATTAGTAAAAGTGCTCTTGAATATGGAATTATTCAGATGACTTTTACTTCTGCAGAGATTGTGTATATTGACTTGGCATATTTTATTATCAGGTGGCTAACATTTCTTATGATTTCATAAATACTCTTTTATTTAAAGTGTGTTAGATGTGGCTGGATCTTAAGGTGCTAGTGATCTTTATACAATTTCATGTAGTTCATACAAAGCTACCAATGAAGTACATGCAACTTATTTCATGATGACGTATACACAGTCAACAAAGTGACTATAACTATGGATGGGGGTGGGGACACTCTGTGGGTGAAAGTACCTGGTACTGTTAGCATCTGGTCATTTCTAAACAGTCTTTAATATGGCTTTGCAGGACTACTGTGCATGCATGTTTGAATTAAATTGGAATACTTTGGCTGCTGTGTGTTTGCGTGAAAGAAATTTAAAATGTGACTCTGACCATTATTGTTGTTATTCATTTTTGACACAGGCATCTGAACAGGATGCATTCAACAATGTAGCTATAATTGCTGGGCTTCAGGAAATGTCTGTGGATAAAAATGTATGCACAATCTACCAATGACCAGATACATTTTCAATGAATGTGAGTTTCAAAGCATTTTCAATGAATGAGAGTTTCAAGGAAAGAGAAATCTACTGTTGCTCATGCTGGGTCTGTTTTGTTTAGCAAATGGCCATCAGTGTTTATGCTATAAAATTTGAAATAAATGTTTTAAATCAAATCTCTGTAATCATTGTAAAAGTAAACAAGAAACTAGTATGCACACTGACATTGTTTATAGTTACTGGGGAAAGAAAGCCAAGTCATGGAACACTGGAGTGTCTGCAGGGGGGTTGTACACTACCCTGCCTTGGGCACCATTTGACCATGACCTGTCTCTGATCATAAGAATTTGTCTTCTTAAGCCCCCATAAAAATGGGCCATCATCCCAGCATCAAGTTAGACAACCTGGTTAATCAAAACATAAATAAACAATAGCAACTATGTTTGCTTGTGTGTGTGTGTGTGTGTGTGTGTGTGTGTGTGTGTGTGTGTGTGTGTGTGTGTGTGTGTGTGTGTGTGTGTGTGTGTGTGTGCTTTACAAAAAAATACATGCTGATGTCTGTATGAGATGTCTTGTCTTTTTTAACTGTAAAATGACTGCATACAGCTATATTATGATGCTGACGTCATACAAAGCTACATGAGCCATTACTGTTAAGCAGGTGGGCGCCTAACACTTTAATACTACAGCTTCATATTTTATGAAGTACTACTTATATAATGGAGAAAAATCATTCTGTTGTCAGAATAAAAAATAAAATAAAGAAGAATTAAAATGTATGTCAGGCAAGAGCAAATAAAGTTAAAGACAGACTAGTTGCACAAATAAGATCAATAGAATCCACTCTTATAAACATAAAAAAGGCACAACAGAATGAACAACGAAGGAGAATGGTAAGGGCAAATCAACAGACTATGGGAGTGAAAGAGCTTTTCTAGAATTGTACAGTACCATTTTTAAACAAATACAAAACGTCCATTCTTTTACAAATAGAATAATGTAATGCCGTAATCCAGAGAAGCTACTCTCAAGCACTCAGGGAGCACAGATAACATAAGTGATGAAGAATTAAAGGTTCATAGGTTGGTACTAGGTTATCGGCCCTAGGGCCTATACAAGCCTAGCCATAACAATTCCCTGGATATTTCTTCCCACAATATTTACCTCCCTGGACCCCTGTCTAGCAGGGCAACTGATGTGATCCTCAAGGTGAATTTCCCATCTCCCATCCAATTGTCAAGGTTCCTTTTGAAGACGGCCAAGGAGGCGCTCTGCTTGACATGTATGGGCAGTCTATTTGAGAGTATGGGGAGTCTCTGGGTCAGGAACCTATCCCTCCAGCATGTTTTGTTCATTGTGATGACAAGGTTTTGATCCCTGGAGCATGTGGCTCTGAGGGATTGGGATTTCTTTAAGTGGAGCATGTCCAACAGCTCAGGGTTTGACATGGCCTTGTATGTTAAACAGAGATCACCTCTGAGTAGATGATATGCCACAGAGTATAGCTGGAGTTTTTTTAGACGATCAGCATAGGGCATCTGCTTTAGGCCTGTGATTCTTTTAGTGAGGTATTTCTGTGGCCTTTCCAGCTGTTGCAGATGTCTTGTGAGGTACATACCAAATGGGACGTTGTACTCTATAATGGGTCTAATGAGGGATGAGTACAGTGGGACAATGACCTCCTTTTTTCTGGATGAAAAGCCCTTACTGATGAGGTGTGCCACATAGAAGGATTTCCTGACTGTTGTGGTGATGTGGTTATCAAAGGTGAGACCACTGTCCACCTGTGTCCTTAAGTCTCTCATCACACTTTTGGTGTTTAGTGTACTGCCACCTATGTGGTAATTCATGGGTACATGTTTTTTCCCAAAGGGGATAACTATGATAACTATACATTTCTTGGTATTAAGCTTGAGGCCATGGCTCTGGCACCAAGCATCTGTTTCTGTAAGGCCTTTTTGTAGAATATCCACATCATTTGGGGATTCAATAATGGCTCCCAGTTTGCAGTTATCTGCAAACTTTGTTAGTCAGAGTCCCTTAGTGTTAGCCTGTACTTCAGAGAAGTAAATGCTAAATAAGAGCGGTCCCAGGACTTAATCCTGAGGTACTCCACTTGTCACCTGTCTGGAGCTGAATTTGGAATTGGCTACTTTTACAGTCTGGGTTCTGTCAGTAAGCCAGCTGGCAACCCATTGAGTGATGTAGGGATTTATGCCCAGCTTAGTAAGTTTATCTATGATTCCAGAGTGGAGGATGGTGTCAAAGGCATTGGCGAGGTCCAGATAGGCTGTGTGGACCTCCTTACCCTCGTCCACAGCTCTGGAGACTGATTTGAACAAGTCAATCAGGTTCAGGAAACAAGACTGGCCCTTCGCAAACCCAAACTGGGTGGGGTCCAGTGTTTGAAGGTTGCCAATGTCTTTGTTTATAAGTTCCATGATAATGCGTTCCATGCCCTTGCAGATCAGGCTCGTTAGACTGATGGGACGGTAGTTCCCAGGATCCAAGGTGGATCCCCCTTTGTGGAGTGGGATAAATGTAGCTGTGTGCCACTCAGTGGGCATGAAGCCTGAGGTGAGGCTATGATTAAACATGACACTTAGGTGAGGTGCCAGTTCATTTTGTAGTTCATTTAGTACACAGCCCGGAATGTCATCTGGTCCCATGGATGCTGTCTTCTTAGCTTTGGAGAGTGCAGTTTCTACCTGTGTGGCTGTGATTACTGGAATTTGGCAATCTTTTGGTATTGAGATGGGCCCTTTAGGGGATGAGAGGGGGGTGAAGTTGGCACTAAACCGATCTACCAGGATATTGGCAATATCCTTGGGATCAGTATATTTAATGCCATTCTGTTGTAGCTCAGAGCAGATCTGAGCATTGCCATTTAGATTCTTGACATAACTATATAATGCCTTGTGATTGTCTTTGGAATCTTTAACAATTTTATTTTCATAACTTGCTTTGGAGGATTTTATGAGAGATCTCAGCTTCTTACTGATGCTGGTAAGAGAGTTTTATGCATCCTGGGATTTTCCTCTTTTCTGCAACAGTTTCTTCCTTCTATTGTATAGTTTGTTTATGGCAGGGGACCACCAGATTGGCTTCCTATTTTTGGAGGACAGTGTCTTGGTTCTATTTGGGATGGCACGATTCATGCACGAGTGGATGTGCTCATACAGTGCTTTAGTGCAGGATTCAGCAGTCGAACTTTCAGCTCCCGTCTGCATGGGTGTCATGAAGTTTGTCACTTCTGACTTGAGTAGCATGAAGTTGGCTTTGGAGAAGTTTTTTACAGAGGTTTCCTTACTGGGGGGTGGGGGTAGGATGTGGATGTCAAGGGTGATTAGCTTATGGTCAGACCTGACCAATGAGGGGGTGACCACTGGTGTGGAGCATCTATCTCCCATGTTGGTAATGACCAGGTCTAGGATATTGGAGCCCCTGGTGGGACAATGGATTAGTTGATCCACGGCATTGGAATTTATGAATTCCAAGAACCGTTGGGAAAAGGTGTTGGTATCCAAGTAGTTTTCCCCAGTTAATGGAAGGGTAGTTGAAATCACCCAGTATTAGGGTGCTTGGTTGTATCTTAATATTTTCCAGTATGTTTAGAAAGGTGTAGTGAGAATCTTGGGGCATGGTGGGGGATCTGTAGCAAGCTACAATTTGTAATGTAGTCTTACCTAGTGTTAGTTGCACCTGGAGAATTTCAGATGCATTGTTTTGAGCGACTAGCCTGGAAGTGTGAATATCCTTGGGAATATGGACACTCCTCCACCTTCAGTGTTTCGGTCTTGGTTTGGTGTCTGAAAAGTGAGGTATGAGTTGTTGCCTGGTATTGCAGGGGGCTCTCTGGAGCCTTGAACCAGGTCTCAGTTACTGCACAGATATCGATGTTCTACATTTTTAGGAGTGCCTCGAGAGAGTGCATTTTGAGGTTTAGACTTCTAGCATTGAGTAGCATTACCTTCAGATTTTGCATGCCTGTTACAGTGGTGGTTTTGTCCTTTGAACCTTGCTTAAAAAAGGCACTATAGGGGTGGCAAGAGCTTTAGCCAGTAACCTGAATCCCAGGGTTGACAGGTGCAGACCATCTCTGGCAAAGCATTATGGTTTGTCAATCATGTCGTCCCAGGCAGACAGATACTGGATCCCCTTTGAATGACACCATAAGCTTAGCCAATTGTTGAAGTCAATCATTTTATCCTTATATTGTGGTATCATTCTGGGCGAAGGCAGGATGCTACTCAGGGCTAGGGTCATACCTGCCTGGGCCACATGATGTCTCTTTTCATGTAGTCCAGGGAGGTACGTCTCAAGTCATTCATTCCAACATGGACAATGACAGAGTCATATTTGTACTTGTGGAGTGACTTGAGTGCATGCATTATGTGGCGGATCCTGGCACCCGACAGGTAGCTGACTGTAACTTTCGCCTTGTTCAGCCTTTATGAGTGGGACATCAGTGTGCCTGACTATAGTGTCGCCTATGACTAAAGTGTTGTGTATATTTAGCCTTAGGGGCTTTTGTTAGGTGGCACACTGGTGTTGTGAGCTATGTGTCACTTTGGTTGTGACTGGTGTTTGTTTGCATTTCAGCTTCAGAGGTCCTTGTTGCTTGTGCAGGTTAATGTTAAGGGCCTCCACATTTCTGGGTTTAGTGTTGCTATGTGTGGGTGCTGATGGTATGGGTTTTGAAGGGCTATGTGTTGTTTGAGGTGTAGTGCAGGTGTTAACCTTCTCCTCTTGACTGTCTAGCACAACCTTGGCTAGAGAGAGCTTTGCTTCCAGTTTGGCTATGTAAGTGCATCTCTCGCAGGTTGTAGTGTTGGATGGTATGAGGAGAGGGTTGTCTGTGTACATGAGGCAGTTGCTGCATTGTCCCAGTATGCCCAGATTCACCAGGTGGACAGGAGAAATCACCGGAAGCTGACCCTTGGACATGCCTGTTTAGGTGCTTTTTTTGTAAAGTACAACAGCTGTTTTCCCTAACCTTTGCAAGGTACTTTGCAGTTATAGGCTGTTTATTGCCTACGATTAATTTCTACTTATTAAGGAGAGTTGAGTGCTTGTATCAGTTTAAGGCTTCCTAGTGCTTTCCAGCAGGTTCTAGAGCAAGTGCAAGTCACAGGGGTTCAGATTTTAATGCTACTACTGAGAAACCAGCTAGTTCTAAGGGAAAAATTGAAGAGCAGACTTTCTGGCATCTGGAATAGTTTAACCGTAGCCCCACAGTGCTGCATGACGTGAAAAACACGCAAGCACACGTGTTTTTATGCCAGAAAGTTGAAAGGGATAGAAATCAGCCCAAAATGACTAATAAAATTACAATTTCAGAACTGGAAACCACTCCTCTAGTGTTAGATAGGCAGTACAATGCTCACCACTCCCACTGGTAAGTAGTAGGACTTCCCTCTACCACAGCAAGGTCTGTATAGCACTGAACAGGCAAAATATAGTCCTGTAACCAGCAAAGCCTAGTAGGACTTCCCTCTACCACAGCAAGGTCTGGATAGCTCTGAACACAGAAAATAAAGTCCTGAAACCAGTAAAGCCTGGGATCTGGACTATACTAGCTAGGAAAGGCAGGAAACGAGCAAACAAGATAGTATTTTTTTTGTTCGTTAAAACAGGCTAAACAATGCAATAATACAGTAAATAAACACAAAAAAGGCTATCACACGAGTGTGCCGCCCTAAACAGTAAATGCAATTAAAACTACAAAATTAGCAATTTAAAACTTTTTAAATGAAGCAAGGCAAGTGCACAACTGAAAAACAATTTAAGAGGCAGTAATACAGTAGAATAAGTAGCTAGTTTACATATACAGAAAAGTCTATAAATATATATATATATATATATATATATATATATATATATATATATACAGAAAAGCAGCTAAAACAACACTAAAACAATTCAGATGCAGTGCAACCTAGAGCACTTGAGTTGTAGCAATATTAAGGCAAATACAGTTTTAATAAATGCACTAAAATATACTCTATAGTTCCAAAATGTTTGAGAAGCACAGTCAGAACACTAGGAGCTTCAGGCAATTTTTTTTTTCAGAAAGGGAGAAAGGAGGAACAGAAGGAAAGTGTGTTGGCCTTCTCAGATGTTCTCTCTGTATTAGGTAGAATGAGCTAATGACACTAGACTGGGAGGAGTGTCCAAGATCATATTTAGAGTAGAGGAGGGCAACTGCAAGGTCAGCAGGTATAAAGACAAGATACCAATAGGGAAGGAGGGTGGGGAGCTCTCTAGTCAGAACACACTACAGAAATCACTTCAGGCAGAAAACACTACAGGTAGTGAGCCAACAGCTATAAAATACAGTAATAAAGTATGCAGCAGACAATAAAAGTGCTATAAATATCTAGAATAACCAATAACTTGTACAAATAAGCAAAACAAACAGTCTACTTATTGCTGTATATCACAGATCAGAGTTTTAGTCAGTGCTCCTTCTCCAAAAGCTCTGTGTGGAAAGGCAGAAAACACTCAAGTTAACTTCTTAAGTAACAGAAAGTTGAAACCTGAAACAACTTTAAAAAAATTCAGATGTGTGGACTATTTGTGGTGCTGTGGACAGTGGAGTTCACATATAATTTTGCTTTGGAGGTCTCTTTTGCTTGGGTATGTTTTTGTTGAGGACCTCCGCATATGTGGGTGTGTGTTGTGTAGGTGTGGGTGGTGTCTGAGGTGTGCTGTTTGTGTTGACAGCCTTCTCAGTGCCAGATATACTGGTTTGTGAGGGAGAGAGCATAGACTCTAGGTTCTTAACGTAACTGCATCTCTCACAAATTGTGTTCCTAGGTGGTAGTAACAGAGGGTTGTCTGTGTACATGAGGCAGTTGCTACACTGTCTCAGGATCCCCATATCAACCAGACTGGCAGGAGAAGGCATAAGAAATTGTCCACCCGTATTTGTCAGAATCTGAGGGAGAGAGGCCAGGGAGAGCTTAGAGGATAAAGGGTGGAAGGTCTAAGAGTACTACTACTAGGTGATCACATAAATGCTGCTAAGGGAGAATTTGTAGCTTGAATACCTCACAAAGGGTTAGAAATAGTGCAGCTGCAGTGCACGACATGCAAACAAGCCCACACCAGCTCAAACACAAGGTTTAAATGTCTTCAACTAGAGATTCTACTGTCTTGTCAGTTCTTGATAGAAGGCTGATTTGTTACTAGTTTTCTGAACTGAAGACTGATTTGTTACTAGTTTTCTATGTCTGCAGTCACAGAAACCTGGTTCAAAATTGCGAGAGCACCCCAGCCATACCAGGTTGCTCATCCTATCATACATTCAGACCCCAAACTGTGGGCAGCAAAGCAAAAGGAGGTGAAGTTGCAATATATATAAAAGACATACACACCTCCAGGCTGGTCAAACAGTATGACACACAGGAGACAATCCAGATGCAGTTAACCATTGAAAAGACCTCTATTCAAATCATAGCTAGCTATAGGCCCCCAACTTTGACTCAGGATGTCCACTCCGACATCTTCAGATCTATCGAGATTCAGTGTTAAATTTCAAGCTTACTTTACTCCCTTTTGTATACTCTACCCTCTACTATACTGAAGTACAAATCTTTTAATTGTACAGTAATTTTTAATTAATATATTTGTTTGAGATTCATGTTTACTGCGTAATTTTTTTGTAACCTGGAGCTTTTCTCCTCGGGTCTCCACTGAAAATGGGCTATTAGCACAGTTGGACTAACCCAGTTAACAAATGTCAATAAAATAAAATAAATAAAATAAAATAAGATTGAGCCCTTCACCCTGATCTTGAATGACTTTAACTATCCAACCATAGATTGGCAGAACTACTCATGCCAAAACACAAATGCCCAGAGATTCCTTGATTTCATCATCATGCAAATGTCTTGGATCACCTGGTTGACACCTCCACAAGAGGTGAAAATATCTTGGACTTGGTATTAACCAACATGAGTAACCACTACAGCATCCCTACAGTGTCATCCTCCCTGGTAAGATCCAACCACAAAGCAGTCACTTTCGAAGTCACCATCTTCCCCGACCCCACCCCAGCTAGGGTCAAACAAATAAGTTTCTCCAAAGCTGATTACAACCTCCTGAGGGAAGGTATAAACAGCTTCACAACTCCCTCCCCCTCCATTGGAACTGGCACATATGTCCAAACCTACACCAAAGTACAATAAGAGAATTTATATAGCTGCATGGAATAAGGAATACCCAACAGGACAAAATCCTCCTCCTCAAGGAAGAGTAAACCTGTCTGGTGGACATTTGCAATAAATAAACTATAATAAAAAGGAAAAGAAAATGCTGTCCAGGACCAAGAAGGAGCAGGTGTCTAATTGGAAGCAATCGCTCCTTAGCTTGAACAAGTAAATAAGAGCACTAGTGAAATCCTCCAAAGTGAACTTCGAGTCCAAACTGGCCAGATCTACTAAAGACAATCATAGGGCCTTCTTCACATATGTCCACAATCTCAAAGGAAGCACTCAGATCTGCTCAGAACTGGTGGTCAAGGACACCACATACACAAATGCTGTAGATATAGCCAACCTGCTGGCAGGCAGGTTCAGTGAAAACTTCACCCCCTGTTCCCCCCATCAGTAAATCAGGACATCCCCAGCACCTGCCCCCTTCCCTTTACTTCTAGGGAGCAAGTCATCACTGCCCTCTCAAAGGCAAAAAATACAGCCTCTATGGGACCCGATAACATGCCAGGTTGCATCCTACATGACCTCAGGCAGGAACTTGCAGCAACATTAGGCACCCTATTCAACCAAAGCCTGAGTACCGGCTTCATCCCTGCTTAGTGGAGGACAGCCACTGTCATCCCTTTGCACAAAGGTGGAGCATCCACCGATCCAGGAAACTATAGACTCATCAACCTAACTAGCCTGATCTACAAGGCCATGGAGCAAATTATCATGGACCTCATTAACAAGGACACTGGCAACCTCCAAATACTCAATCTCACACAGTTTGTTTTTGTCAAGATGGATCATACCTGTTAAATTTGGTCGACTTCTTTGAGACAGTCACCAAAACCATGGATGAGGTGAAGATGGTGCACACCACCTACCTTGACCTGGCCAAAGCCTTCAATACTATTCACCACTCAGGTATAATAGATAAACTCTCTCAACTAAGCATCAATCAGTATGTTACCAGATGGGAAGCAAACTGGCTCACTGCTAGAAAACACCTAAACAGGGGAAGCCACCTCAAGTAGTACACCCGTAATGAGCAGTGTACCAGAGCGATCAGTTTTGGGGCCACTGTTGTTTGGGATATACTTTTCTGAGGTGCAGGCCAAAACCAGTGGGCTATGGCTGACTAAGTTTGCAGATGACTGCAAGCTGGGCACTGTCATCAATTACCCTAGTGATGTGGACATCCTCCAAGATGGTCTCACCCAAACAAATGACTGGTGCCAGAAAACATGAACTTAAACTGAATACCAAAAAATGCATCATTATCCCTTTTGGGGAGAGTGACGTCCCCACAAATTATCACATTAATAACAAGGTCCTAAGCATGCAATCAGTCGTGAGGGACTTAGGCAACCAGGTTGATAGAAAGCTGACTTTTGACCACCACATTGCCTCCATTGTATGGAAAGCTTTCTGTATGGCCGACCTGATTAGTAAGGGTGTCTCACCCAAGGACAAGGAGGTCATAACACCCCTGTATTCTTCCCTTATAAGACCCATTGTTGAGTACAATGTCCCTTTTGGCATGTACCTCACAAAGCACATGCAGCAGCTGGAGAGACCACAGAGGTTCCTCACCAGGAGAATCCAGGGCCTCAAACATCTACCCTACACAGATAGGCTAAAGGCCCTGTCCCTCTACTCAGTCTCATACAGACTCCTCAGAGGTGACCTCTGTCTGGCATACAAAGCAATCTCAGACCCCTCCTTGATGGAACTGCTGTATATTTGCAAGTCAAGCTCCACTCAAGTAACCTGCATGCGCAACCTCAACCTGGTCTGTGACATCAATAGGACTTGTTGGCGGGACAGATTTGTGTCCCAGAGACTCCCTCTTCGGTGGAATAGACTCCTTCTCCACGTCAAGCAGAGTACCTAATTAACCCTTTTGAAGTGCGACCTGGACAACCGGATGGGGAACAGAAAATACATCCCTGGGATTCTACCTGTGTCCCTGCTGGACAGGGGCATTGGGTGCTGACTTGTCAGAACATGGGCTAAATTCTTGGCTAGGCTTATAAGGGCCTCAGGGCCAATAGCCTAGTAACTTCCTAAGATCATATGATCCTATAATACATGAAGCTTAACAGCATGAGTTAATGCAGTTTCTCAAAATGGAAGTTCTGTAACAAAGTGTGGTCGTGAAAATGTGACCACAGATTGACTCAGTTGTCTAATTTACTTCTAACTATGGCCACAAAAAGAGGTAGCAAAACATTTACTTTTCTGAAAATAATTGTTAATGAAACTTAGTAGGTATACCAAGTGTTCTGTTTGCTGCTTTAGATATGTCAACAGTGAGCTCACCTTAAACTGGATGCACTACACAGACTGTGAACTCCAGGCTCAGCACAAATGCTATGTACTTGGATTTCAAACCACATGAAACTGATGGAAAAATAAAAAGAGTCTTAAAGCACCGTCAAGAGGAAATTGTTGGATAGATGTCTGGTTAAAGGACAAGACATGGGTATTTAAATGTAACACTATGCAGAACAGAGTTATAAACAAGTTTAATATATACACAGCTGGTATGCAAACATGAAATGACACATTTCACAAGGTATATGTGGATGACATCGAACCAGAGAAAATTATTTCATCGACACAGGACAAAACAGCGTTGCAGGAAGAACATAATAGTATGCTTATAGACAATAAACTAAGTATGAGAAGGATACATAAATCAGTTTTAGAAAGCAAAAGACTGAAATTGCTTATGAGCTGAATACTTTAGCACTGAATTCACAGCACATAATGACTTGACAATATGAAATGACCAGTGAATAACTGAAGGTGCGCTCACTGTTGACATATCTAAAGCAGTAAACAGAACACTTGGTATACTTACTAAGATGCATTAACAATTATTTTCAGAGAAATAAATGTCTTGCTACCACTTTTTGTGATGACAGTTAAGAGTAAATTAGATTACTGAGTCAATCTGTGGTCACAATTTCTACATAAACACCGGTCCAGAAAAGAAAGAACACAATAAAGCATTATGAAAGTAAGTGTCATGAAAGATATGACACACAGAGGAAAGTTTGGGTGCACTAAATCTATGCAAACTACCAGACACTAACAGGCAGTCTAATTTTAATGTATAAAACTTTTAATGATTAATACATTTTGATTTGTTAAGGACTAAAATGGTCACCTATCAATGTATCTTTAACAAACGGTGACAAGAGTTTACATAAATACTGCAACTAATGAGATTTTCACAAACTGGTTCTGTGAGTTAGTTGCATCAGTATGAAAAGGACTTTCCACAAAACTAAGAGAAGACTGTACATCACTGGCTTTTAAATTTAGAAAAGATAATTAAATGGATTAGTAAATCATGTGCTACAAGACCTGCGTAAGGTCAGTGTATGAAACTTGTTATGTAAACACATATACAATAAATGACATACTTGTCCAAAGTAACAGCATGTTGTGTAACAGAGTGGTAGAACAGCACTGCACCTGGAATTCAGTTGAAAGAAGTGTGACATCATGCACCTACAAAAGAGGAACATTAACTAACAGCAATAAAAAAGAAATGTCTGATTTTGGCTGCAGCACTAGAGTGTGTAAGGATAGCAGTCACCGAATGGAAGAGATCAGTAGTTTGTGGCAATCAGTAATAATGACTGTCATTATCCTACCAGGGCCCTTGCTGCTGCAAAGGACAATTTGTCCAAGATACTTCTTCTTTCGGCTTTTCCCGGTTAGGGGTCGCCACAGCGGAACTCCGCTCCGCTAATGACTGGCAGTAGATTTTTACGGTGCCGAGGTGCCAGCCCGATGCCCAACCTTCAATGAAGGCATGCCCATTCACACATGACTTTCGAATGCCACACTACCGCGAGGAAGACATGCAAACTAAAAGAGAGAAAGAGAGAGATGCAGCTTGCTAGTATTACTTTGGGGTCTTTGCTCTCAAAAGCTCTTAGGCTAGTGGAGGTACAGTAGGCAGTTAATGGCAAGCTGTATAACGTGATGAGAATCCTTCTGGTGATATCAGCTCTAGCTTCTAGAGTGAAGAACGTGAGGATTTTCCAACACTGCTTCAGTTGTTAATTGACTTTACTGACAAGGAAATTCTAATGATTACTGAAAGTGAAGGATGGATCAAGACAAACATCAGTGTATTTGGTTAAGTGGAATCTTCTAATTTCTGTTTTATAAATCCCAAGATGCATGGATATTGCCTAGATTATTGATGTAATGAGTAGCACACATTTGGTCTTTCATCTGTTGACAATAAGGCCTATGCTAAGAAGCTAGCGTAACATTTTGGATAGGTCACTTGCAAATATCTAAATGACCTAAAAACACAGATCAGCAGTGAGCAAAATGCTCTAATGTTACATTCAGCACGAGGGAAGGGAGAAATTATGGAAATAATAAAGAATACTGGAGCCACGGTACGATCCTTTAGGAACATCAGAATGGACAATGTATGCAAAGAATAAGATGTTCAGCTTTTACCTTACAGGAGTGTTGGGGGATAATCCATAAACAGCAATAAATGACCTTTGACAAAACTAGCATCGTTAACATAGTAAGAAGATGCCTATGATTGACAATAATGACGGACTTCAAAAGGCTAAGGAAAGCCACTATTCACTCAGATCACATACTAATGATGCAGGGGTACAAACAACATGCTAACAACAGTGAAATTTCATTGCCTGCTCTTAGCTCAAAGACCTGGAATGAACTACCTGCCAAGGGTAGAGTCAGCTGATCTCAAACTCTGTAAATCACTGTTTACTTCCACCTTAAGGACAGAGATACATACAGGTATTTCATACATCCTATGTCATATAAATACCCCCTTTATCTATATGCTTCAGAATTATTCTTCAGTTCATGTGTTTAGTTATGGCTGGTCTAGGACTTAACTTGCACATCTTTCTTACATAATTCTTCAATGGTGTCTTTATTCCAGCTTTACTAATTAAAGCGAGCTGCTCAGTTTGACCTCAGTACAGAAAATATAGCTATACCTAGAATTTTCTTTTGTTGCCCTGCTTTTGAGTTCTTAAAATGTCCTCTCCATATCTTCAATAACACGTATATCATTTAAATGGTTCCCTACTGAACTGTCGGCAGTCAAAATTCTGACTGCCGACAAGCCAAAATAAAAAAAAAAACAAACAGGAAAAATCTCAACAATCTCTCTTCGCCTTTAAATTTGTTTTTTGCAGAGTGGGCAAGCCCCCCCCCCCCCCACAAACCCCAGACTTATAAATACTAGCACTGAGATCAACATATCTTAGAGAAAAGATACGGGGAAATGACCATCTCAGACTTGGTAAATGCAAGGCTGTGTTCTGGCCAATCAGTTCTCATTGTTTCAGGACTCACTCTAGCTCATCATAACATTTGCTGTTAAATACTTAAAACTCTTTACTCCTCCTAAAGTGCTGTTAAGTACAATTACTTTAACCTAGATATTTTTTGCTATTAATGTATAAACAGGGATTTTCTTTTTAATGACTCAATGTATAGTACACATTTGCAGATGCACTAATGAAGCACAGTTAGCATTTATAGCGTTTTTTTGGCTTTCTGTGCCCTGCACAGTGGCTAAAATACATTTGTTTCAGTTTGCTATCCCAGTCAGCAAACATAAACAATTTTTTTTTCTGGTGTTTTTCTTTAATAGTCTTCCATTTGGCCATTTACCTATTCATTCCCCCTAGGATTGAGAGTCTTATGGTCCCTCCACACCCTGCAGCATGACAGCTGAGTGACAGCAGTATAGGGCAGTGGGTCACAATATGTAGGCATATAGACATCCATGCAAAGGCATGTAACTAGCCACTCTGAGGGGTGCCACTCTATTCTGTTTGAGACATAAACCTTAAAGGCCCTGCCTCCCTATGACACGCTCTTCTGTCAAATTTCTAGTCCCTTCTGTGGTTCTAGAAAAGAGTATGTACCCCATACATGTTAGCCCAACCCTCCCCAAGAGACAGGAATAGGTATTGCTCCTTCAATTCAACCGAACCCCTACAACGAGCCAGGGCTGTAGTGAGGGTCTTATCTGTGTATGCCACAGAATTTGTATAAAAAACAAATAAATTAAAAAGAGACTCTGGAATAGACTGTCCATACATGTCAAGCAGAGCACCTCTTTGGCCCTCTTCAAAAGGAACCTTGATGACTGGATGGAAGAAAGGAAATTCACCCCAGGGATCACGTCAGTCGTCCTGCTAAACAGGGGTCCAGGGAAGTAAATAGTGTGGGAAGAAATAGCCAGGGAATTGTTATGGCTAGGCTTGTATAGGCCCTAGGGCTGATAGCCTAGTACCAACATATGAACCTATGAACCTATGAGAGAAATTTAAGGAATGGGTAATGGAAATTATTCAGGAGTTATTAGAGAAGACAGAAATTTCTTCAGAAAATATAGTAACGGAGTGGGATAAAATTAAAGAGGAGTTTAAAAAATTAGTGGAAATAAAAGAAAGAGAGATATGGTTAAGAAGCAACAAGAATTATTTAGAGGGACTGACAAACATTAAGGTATTGCAGAAAAGGGGGAATCTCACAGAACAAGAAGAGGATCAACTGCAGAATGCTAAACAGAAAATAAGGGATTTCCTCGATAATATCCATGAGTTTAGAAAGACTGCTGTTAAGCAACTGTTCTTTGATAATAACTCTAGAGCACAAAAACTTTTAGTGCAACGACTCAGGCAACAGAAAGTAGAAAGGGTTGTCACCAAGCTTATTGCAGCCTGTAACAAGGAAGGTAACATGAGATACTGTAGCGGTAATAGAATTATTTCAGAAATTCTATGAAAGTCTGTTTAAAGCAGAGAAATATGGAAATCAAGAAAAGACATAAATGGAAATGTTTATGGAATAATTAAATATGCCAAGGGTAGAAGTAGATGCGGCTCAATTACTAACAGTTAGGATAAAAATGGCGATGTATAACCAATCTAGAAGAAAGTCCCCAGGAATACATCGTATTCCTGTGGAAGTTTAGAAGCTATGAGGGAAAAAATGATAAAGATGTGGAAGGTTTTGTTTAACAGTATTTTAAGAGAAAGATAAGTACTGACATCCTGGAAGAAAGCAGTGATAGCTGTAATACCTAAAGAGGGTAAAGATTCATCAGATCCAGCTTCATACAGGCCCATTTCAATACTAAACCATTATAACAAAGTGCTTATGTCTATAATGGCTAAAAGAACGGAAAAGGTGATGCCAAAATTGATAGACATAGATCAATGTTATTTTGTGGAGGGGAGGCAAATACGTGATAACATTAACAGAAAGTTGATGATCCAGAAGGAAGCTGAATGTAAGAAAAATACCACTGTTATCGGTGGGTCTTGATGCAGAGAAAGCATTTGACAGAGTAACCTGGAAGATTTTGAGTAGGGTAATGGAAGTATTTGCATTCCCTAATAAAATTATAAGGTTGATTAGGAGGATAAATGAGGGATCGGATGCAAAAATTAAAGTGGATGGGGTCCTCTCTGATAATTTCTTTATGAGCAGAGAAACCAGGCAGGCGCATCCTCTTTCCCCTTTGTTATTTGCACATTTAGAACCACTGACAGAGAAAATAAGAGACTCAGAAATTTAAGGATATAATCGGTATGGGAGTCAAGAAAAACTGCCTCTATTTGTAGATGACATTACATGATAAAACCAGAAAAGAACATTTCAGTGTTGTTGAACATTTTGAGGCAGTTTCATATCTTTTCAGGATACAAAATTAATGAAACTAAAACAAAGGCAAGAACTGTAAATTATGCACCACCACATGAACTGGTTCAGCAATATCCATAAATATGGGTACATGATAAAATGAAGTACTCAGGAGTAAAAAAGATTCTAGTGTGGCAGCTAAGGATATGTGGGAAGAGACTAAACAAAAGATAATACAAACACTGAGAAAATGGAAGCTTTGTTATATGGATATGGATAGCAAGATACAAGCAGTCAAAATGTTTTATTCCCTTTAGTCTTATACACAGGTCAGGCATATTTTTATCAACCAGAAGAGAAGTTGTGGATAGCAATTAATAAAGAGCTGATGAACTTTATCTGGGAAGGGAAGATGGCAAGAATCAAGGGGGACAAGCTGATTCTTCCAGGAGAATATGGCAGACTGGAAATTACCCAATTTGTAGAGGTATTTCACAGCTACACAGTTAAGGCTCCTGTACATAGCACAAGCAGAAAACTATAATTCAAAGTGGAAAGGCATGATGATGAAATGTGAGGAAGTTCAAGAAACAATGAGAGACTGGGATTTTGGATGCATATCCTTAAGGAAAATAACAATAACCATGCAGAATATTATATTCATGAAGGATAGAAATTATTCTAAGAAATAAACTAACACTGAAATGGAGAAAGGAGATTCTGCCAGTAGGGGTGACTGCAATTAGGGATACAGACAATAGGCAAGAGGGGGGGGGTGGAATTTATTGGACAAAACGGGTAAAGGAACCAAGGTATTGGGAGGAAACAATGAGAGGAAAAGGTAATAGAATGGGAAGAGGCCAAACAATTATTTGGACTTCAGGATAGAGACTGCCTTCCCTATCAAGGTTTGATATCACAGTATAGGCAAACAGAAAGAAATAGAGGGGTCCTCAGTGAAAAATAGCACTGGTAGAGCTTTTAGTAGAATCTAGTACAGAAGCTGTGGTTGACAAAGGAATAAATAGTAGAAGATCATACAAAATATTGCATGACAACCATAAGAATCAATCAGAGGAGGTTAGAAAGGCCTGAGGAGAGAGACTGGTCAGTAATTCACTAAGAAACAATGAGGGGACATATATGTATGTCTCCCAGATATGCAACAAAGTCTTGGAAGATTTAGGATCTTCGCTTGGAAGTGTTTACATAGGTATTTTCTATACCCCAAGAAACTTCAAAGAATTTTTCCTCAGGCAGACAGCAAATGTTGGAGATGTGATGGGGAAGAAAGAGATGACTGGGAACATATTTTCTGGGAGTGTAATGAGTTGTCAGACTTGAAAGATTCCCTGCAGACTGCTCTGTGAGAGATACTGGGTGAGCAAATTGGTGTAACTAAGGAAATTATTTTTTTTTTTGGAGCTATGATACAGACTCGGAATAGTAAGGCATTTCTGAGTCTAATTATGGTGTCTGTCAAAAAAGCAGTTGCTAGAAAATGGAAATTAAAGTCTAAGCCAACTTCACAAGAAGCAGTGATTAAAGTAACAAAAATAAAACAACTGGAATTGGGATCTTTAGAAAAAGGTAGGAGCAAATTAAATAGGAAAAAAATGGGAATTGTGGAAACAATACATGCAAAAGAGGAATGAGGTTTAAAAGAAGGCAGGATTTGAATGAGATATCTAATGTCTGAGAGACAATGACTGGGATAGACTATAAGTGATGTATCATGTTTGCAATTACTATTGTGTCAATATGGTTTGTGATGCATAATGTTTGCAACTAAAATTATGTCAGTATGTTTTTTTCTCATTTATATAAATGCATGACTGCCTGTGTCATTAGTGGCAATGTACTAGAAATATTTCTTGTTTAAAAAAAAACAAGCAAAGAAATTATGCAGATGAAGTGCCTTTGCTCCATACTACTGAATATGACATCAGTGAGTAACCACAGTCTGCAGCTGTTATTTTGGCTTGTCTAAAACAACAATGCATGTCATTTCAGAGGTCATGTTTGTCTAGGTAGGCCTGTATTTGTCTTTTTACTTTTATTGTTTCCTGTTTCAGTTTAGAAGTTATTGCAACAATCTGTTTCATAAGCACATCAAAAAAATGAGGAAAAAAACAACACAAAAGCACACATGCTGCATATTATTTCCTAGTATTTCCTGTTGCTTGTCTTCATACAAAAATACATTGCTGATGTGGTGTTTGGCATTGACAAAATTATCATTATGCTACATATGCAAGCTTCTATACATCTGTTTTCATGAAATTACAAGTTAATAAGAATTTGTTTCACTGTCCATGCTTTCCTCACTTTATCAAGTTCCCTTAGAGAGGCTGTAATCCACTGTAACAACTCTGGCTTCTGAAAGTAAAACACAGGTTTTATTACTTCTACATTCATTTCTTAAGAAATGGTTTATTCATTTTTCAGTAATTCTTTCAGAGGAAGCTTCCACATCCTATACATCCTCTATACTAATTCAGGACACGAAGCAACTTTTCCTTGTTTTCTTTCCAACAAATACAGGATGTCAATGTTGTTTCTCTTTTGGCTTTTCCCGGTTAGGGGTCGCCACAGAGGAACTCTGGTCTGCTAATGATTGGCAGTTGTTTTTTATGGTGCCGAGTTGCCAGCCCGATGCCCAACCTTCAATGAAGGCACGCCCATTCAACACATGTCTTTCGAACGCCAACTCGACTGCGGAGAGGACATGCAGACTCCACACAGAAGCCAACCCAAGCCAAGAATCGAACGGAAGAACCTCTTGCTGTGAGGCAACAACGCTACTGCTGCACCACCACGGAGGATGTCAATAACAGTGTCTTAATGCTTGTCCTGCCTCTTGATTTTCAAAGGGACTGGAGAGGCATGGAGAGAAGGGACTGACCTACAGTGGGCAAAGACAGTGGAACAGGAGACTTTAGGGAGTAGGGAAAAGCAATGTCAGGCTCCCATAAAGGCAAAACTATAACAAGGCACGTGAATAGATAAAGGTATCAGTAAGCATTGCAGTCATGCTCCCTGAATACATTTTTTCCCCTAGAAATTACAACTCAAGACAGTCATTTTTTATGCTGAGATAGATTTAAAGGAAAGCCAAGAATATGTAGTCTTGTTATTAACTGTTATTTATTTATTTATTTATTTTCCTTCATGTGTTTTCTCCATGCTTCTCCCATCTCCCAAATAAAGCAGAATCCAGCACTGGGCAACCAAAACAAATGACTATGGCCCACTGGTTGGGAAGGGCACCCCACTGTCTGGGAGGGGCCAATGGCCAGGGACTGTCACATTATTTTTTTTAATAAAAAAAAAAACCTTACATGTGTTTTTAAGGCAGTTTTTCTTTAAGAATGCCCTCTGTGTCTGTTCACAACATCTGTGTGTGTATTATTGCACAAACCTGTTGTTTGTTTTTATCTTCCATTCTGCACGCATAGATTATAAATAAAAGACATACATTCCTGCTCCAGTGGAGAAGTACAAGGTAGAGATAGTAGTTTCCTTGTGTGAGTGTATGTAAAATACCCTAGTTAAGGGTAGCAGATAGTTAATAATTTGCTCAGGTTCAAACCCTGTTCCTTAGTTACAGGAAACAAGAGCTCAATCCTCTACCCCAACTACAAAACTGTTAAACAATTAAGTTTTCAGGTGCATTTTCAGGAATTGAGTATCAGATGTATTTTCAAGAAATTGTTTCAGGTGCATTTTTCAAGGAATTGTTTTGGGTGCATTTTCAAAGGATTGTTTCAGGTGCATTTTAAAAGGAATTGAGCTTCAGGTGCATTTTCAAAGAATTGTGAGTTTCAAGAAAAGAGAAGAGAAGATTACTGCTGCTCATGCTAAGTCTATTTACAATGTGCAACTGTTTTGTTTAGCGCATGGTATGACTTTTGTGCTATAGAATTTAAAAGTATTGTTATTAGCCCAACAGGTAACAAATTTGATTTTGATGCAGAAGGCTATGGGTTCTACTCCCACAGCATGTAGATGGATTGCTGATACTGTGTTGTACTTTAAGGGGAAGGGGTGCTGCAGTCCTGAGTATGTCCTCCTTTTGAAGAGATGCCTAGTAACTATGAACCTTTTTTAACACCTTTATCGAATTATCACTTGTGACATAGGCAAATTTACATTTATACAAATGCAATAAAACTGTATTAACAAATTAACATTAACAAACATTATACTTCACATATATTGCTATATATCAATTATTTAATTCCTGTTCCTTTTTTAAACAAGGAACATCTTTATTAAACCATTCCTACTGCAATATTACCATCTTACATTTTTTTATGTAACATAGGCAATTTATTCTTCAAGGGCAGCAGGCACTGAATTTGTAGATAATCCACTGAAATATAAAGTTGCTTGCTAGCAGCAACCTCTTCATTAGTTACAGATCTCTTTATCGTGGAATTATTCCGTTGACTTTTGCTCCCACAGAGATTATACATATTGACTGATACTACTGATGGATTGTATTGATAGATGTTTGAATGGCCTTCTATGGTTAAAATGTTCTGAATTGGGCAGTTTTGTCATTATTATTGGTTTATATGTTTTGTTTCATTGCTTACTGGAAAAATGTTCAAAACTACAAATTTAAAACACAGTTTAACAAGTGGTACTGTATTATACAAGGAATATAATTTAATACAATCAGGAAGGTCAATCAAGGAACTCACGCATGTTTGCATGGTCATAAAAATGTGTACAAGAGTCCTATGATTTGAAAACAGTCAAAAAGTAAACTTTATCTGCCACTGGCCAGATGCATTTTCTTTGAATGTGGGTTTCAATGCCATTTCAATGAATGTGAGTTTCAAGGGCAGAGAAGTTTTAATGCTAAATCTGTTTTTGCTGTGCGACTGTATTGCTTTGTTTAGCAAATGTCTATCAGTGTTTCTGCTAGAATATTTGAAACAAAAGTTTTAAATTAAATTCAAATATTTGTAATCACTGTAGAAGTAAAGCAGAAAACAGTATTCACACTGAGAGGTTTGAACAGTGTTTATGGTAACTGGGAAATAGCGAAGTAATGGGACACTGGAATGGCTGTGGGGGGGGGCAGGGCTGTGTATGGGGGGGCTGGGGTGAATGACAAAAGTAATGCCACAATTGATAGATATGGGTCAGTGTGGTTTTGTGGAGGGGAGGAAAACATTTGACAACATTAGCAGAACATTAATGATCCAGGGGGAAGCAGAATGTAAGAAATACCATTGTTTTTGGTGAGTCTTGATGCAGAGAAAGCATTTGACAGAGTAATCTGGGACTTTATGAGCAGTGCAATGGAAGCATTTGCTGAAAAAAATTGTAAGGCTGACTAGGAGGATATATAAGGGATCGAAAGTGAAAATTAAAGTGGGTGGGGTCCTTTCTGATAACCCGGAGGGGTGTTTTCTTTCCCCCTTTTTATTTGCTTTATATTTAGAACCATTGACAGTCTTTATGCATGCTTTCTTATCAGAAGAATGAGAAGCAGAGTCCCCTTCTGCTTGATGGCTCATGTGTTGTTGGACAAACTTTTGCATTTCCTACTTAGCCTGTCTTGCATCAAAGAATGACTTCAATTCCCCAGGAAAAAAAAATTCTGAAGAAAGCCGGATACAGCAGCTTGAATCTCACACCTGCTTCTCAACATTCTCTGATTACTGGAATAAACTTGTTTCTCTTCTGCTTGGTGTACAATGAAAAATCATTTTCCACACTCTGCTGTCATCAACTTTTAATACTTTGCCATACTGCCACAGTTTGGTCAGGATCAACTCTTTCTGTTGGTAGGTTTGAATCTTTACTAATAAAGGTGACCAACTTAAAAAAAAACGTAGAAATGAACACCTCAGGAATCAAGCAGAACCACTTTGGACCTTTTATTAGCGCTTTTGTCAACAAAAATCTCATTAAGTGAACTTCTTAATGGCTGCTTTCTCAATGCCAGATTTGGAGCATGCTGCAGTGTGCCCTTTCAATTAACAGTTCCTGCTATAGAATAACAATCCAGTTGCTTATTTGTGCCTTCATAAAATTAATACAGTCTGTTTCTTCTAATTTCTCTGGTACAGCAGAAAATCTCAGATTTTCCCTATGTGCTTTGTCCTCTAATTCATAATTTGAAACAGCTCTTCTTGAGCAGTCTCATATTCAGCCAGCCTTTTCTTCATTTTAACCTCTGATTTTTGCAGTTTTTCAGCTCATCTGAATATCTGTTTAAAGCTGCTTCCTTTTTTTTCCGTCTTTTGTTATTTGAATCAATATACTCCTCCGGTGTTTTATTTATTTTAATCTGCTCTGAGCACGTTTGATTTATTTTTCCTCAAGATTACTGGAAGCCATTTCTTGCACTAAAGCTAGAGCTTGAACTGCTTTCTGCTGAAAAGCTGCAAGATTCTTCCCAGTCAGTGTTTTCTCTTCACCTTTTCTAGTTGATTTTCTTTCAGTCTCTCTTAGTTTCTTCTTTAAAGACTTCCAGGCACTGTACGTACTAGCCAGTAACTGATTTTAATCAAATTGACAGTGTCTCTGGCTGCAGTTTCTCAGTTTCTGTTTTCACAGTGGGACAGCTGACATCAGGCTGTTGATTAGTATGCAGCCATCTTGAAAGTCCCATAAGGACTAATTTCTTAGGGACTGACGTAACTGTTATAGCATTAACCTCACAGTCAAAATGCACAGGGTTTCATTCTTACCTTTGGGTTGAGAAGTTCGGTGTACCTTAAAATGTCCCACAAGGACAAATTGCTAATACTAACCTATGAACCTATGAATGACTGCAAGACTGTGGGTAGTACCTAACAGGAAAACCTACAGATTTTCCTGTGTCTGTGGTATGTCATACAGAAAGAGACAAATTCTACTGCCAAAGTATTGAGAAGTTAGAATAAGGTTTTATAATACACAGGCAGGTTTCTGGTAACTAAAAATACTGAAACCATAATGTAGGGAGAAAAGAAACCTAACAGTTGAGTTAAACTGTAGGAGAGAGTGGACTTTTCCTTTAATTCACTTATTTCCTCCACAGTTATAACAGTGCAGTTTTGGCCATTTAGGGTGTTGCAATGATGAAGGAAAAGGATGAACTGAAAGGCAAAGTGTAAAAATGAAATTATTTCCTTACCCTTGATTTTTGTACAGGTCATCATTGCAAGAAAAGATTTATAGACATTTAATAAGCTTGTGGTCAAGAAGACCAGTGAGGAGCCTCACCCAATTTCTCAATTTACCAAGATCTCACTGTCTGGTTATGTGACCTGCTCAGAGTCACATAGTAAGCAAATACAACTGAAAGAATCAAACCCTGGACAGCAATAAGCAGCTCATTAGTATCCTTAACCCTCTGAGCTAACTAAGGTTGAAAGAAAGTTATGAATTTCTTTCCTTACTGATGATTTTTGCTCAGGTTCATCATTGGATTAAAATGGTAGAAGAAATTTATTAAGTGCATCTTAGAGCATCCAGGATTGTATGGATTTTAGCAGGCCAGACACCCTGCTTAATTCAATTATTAACTCCAAATTTATTGTGGTTAGTCTCATCCAGTTAACATGGGTAGAAAGGTTGGAGGAAAAAAGCTGAGAAAAGGTGAGAAAATGATGTTATTTGCTTAGTTATTTTTAAAGGCCAGCTTTGGATCAAAAGGTCAGAAAAAATTCACCTCAGAGCATCTAGAACCCCATGGCTCCTAGGGGTCTAGTGGTCTCAGACCCCTGCTTAATTCACTTACTTCAACCACAGTTATTACAGTATAGTCCTGGTCAGTCAGTGTGTTGAAAGGATAGATACAAAAGCTGAAGATTAAAGTGTAAAGATGAAAAAACAAAAAAGACAGAATGTGTTTGGATGGTGTGATGAGGCCAGGACACAGAGAAAACAGGTTGGGTGGAAATACTTGGATGAGTGCAAGAGGGAACCAGTGGGCTGCAGGGGGGATTCTCGTTAATCCTTTGCATAGAGCTCCATTTACTCAGGTACAGCTGCAAACCTTATAAAATTAAAACAAATTCTTATGGCTACAGAAACTTTTTCCCCCCATCCTGATCTTTAGTTTCACATACCTGGATTTACTTGTAAGCCTGTGCTCTCATCTGTAGCAGCCACGTCTTAGTTCTGATGTTTAAAAATATAACATGTTCACGTCTAGGGTTACTGCTCTCAGTACAGACATACAAAAATATACAAAATATTTATATCTAGTGTAGCTGTCATCTGTGTCCTATCTTGAGCTTTTTTGTTTTTTAACAGAAATATTAATGTTCAGTGGGGAATACTTTCATTTTTGTGCTAAACTCTTCAGGTATGCAACACCTTAATACAGTGCACTAGAGCAATTTATGAATAAGCTGTATATGTAATTTATTTACAGATCTCCATTCTGCTTTGTCACTATAGTGTATATATGCAAAATAAAATTACCATGCACACACAAACACAGCTAAATGACAAAGAATAAGCAGAAGGTATAGTATAAAGAATGTGGACCAAACAACAGGCTGTGCATCAAGGCCACCTAGCTCTGTCCATCCAGGACACCTAGCTCTGGACACAAAAATAACAAAACAGAGCAGCATGGCCTATGCACAGCACTTGGATGTGCACTTTAAAATTATGACACACAGCTGGCCTCAGCGATATACCTTACTTTTGTCATGGGGCAGTTGTAGGCTACAGCATAACATAATGAAAAACTCATTAGTCTACTGTTCTGTATTACACAGCACAGTCAGGAAGAGGTACATTAAAGGAATACTGTAGCACAGTATTTTGGTGGCACTCTGAGTACTGTATACCTTTTAGCGAAAGTTTTCATTGCCAACTCATCATTGCATCAGCTGTTGGATTGCCACAGCTGAGTTTTATACTAACTCCAGGGTAGACAACATGGAAGACAGAGAATAGGTACGTTTTTATTCTAGCCATCCTTTTTTCTAAGTCTGAACAACCTTAGAGTTGGTATATTTAGAGATTCCAGGCTGAGTGCAAAGCACCCATCTTGTGGAGCACTGGGTGCATTCCACTTGTAAATGTTTTTACATTTTGTCTACTTATGTGAGCTGCAAGATGTTGTGTTTGCATACAGTGGGATTTAGATGTCTAAAATACAATCATTTGACTCTCAACTTGGGGAGACTCACTGTTTCACTGTAGATCTGTCTCTTATACCTTACGGCACAATGCAATGTGATTTCCATGAGATTAAACTGCCACCTCAGTGCAACTGAATGACACATTAATCTACAGTGGATCAATATTTTATTGAGCCAATTACCTTTTTACTATTCTAATTTTCAGACTAAAGAAGTATGGTAATAAATAAGATAATTTAAAATCAAGAACATACTCAAAACCAGTGAGACTGCTTAATTTCAAATATCCTCATAACAAATTTTGCAAAAAACAGATGTCAGAGTAAAATTAGTTTGATTAAAAATAAGTAACTATCCATCCTGATTAATGGTGATGATTTATTATATTGTGAAAAAGCTGCACTATCAACTTTCATGCAGATCATTTGAATATTTTATGTCAGTCAGTTTGAAACCTTACATGGGACAGTTTTATGCACATATTTACAATTCATCAAAATTAATAATCTACAGAGTTATAAGACTTAACACAAAACGCAAACCCAGTTGTAATAACAGAAATCAAATATTCGCAGAGGTTACACAAAGATTCAAAATATAACCCCTAAACTATACCTCGTTAGACAAAACCCCAGTGGCTGATAAACCTCATTGCTTAATAAGACACAATACACACACACACACACACACACACACACACACACACACACACACACACACACACACACGCACACACACACGCACACACACACACACACACACACACACACACAAGTAAATGTGTGTGTACATATGTGATTAGATGAAAAGAAACGATTTTAGAAATGATGATAGTTATCTGATTTTCTCAGGTGTTATGTCAAGTACTGTCAGATATTAGTTACCAGGTGTTATGCTGAGTACTCTAACAGATATTAGTTAGCACGCATATTTAGCAGACTGTCGTTGTTTTATGAGACCCTAAACAGGTATCTAAAGGGGAAGTACTTTTACTTCTATTGCTACATTTTTGGTTTCTCAGTAGTCCTAGAAGGAAAGCAATAAGATCATTTTCAGTGTCTCATTCAGCACTCTGTCTGTTACATCTGACACATGAATCCTGCTTTCTTTGCTGTGCAGTATTGTGAAATGGCAAAGGCCACCTTCTCTTTGCATTATAATGTTCAAGTGCACTTCAAAGGTACTACAGCGAGGACATCTGAGCCACCTAAGAACCCTGCCTGAGGACTCGGGACAAGTCTGAGACACACTAGAGTTCACTGTATCATGAAGCATTTGTTTCACCTGCTCTTACAGTGCGTTAAAAATTAAGTTATTTTTCAAGCACTGATGAAAAGCAGACCATCTCTCTTTCTCTCTCTCTCACTCTCTGCTGCTTTCTAGCTTGCCCCCCCCCGTTTCTTACTAAAATCCATAAAACAAAGAGCATTATCAGTATCACTCTAATCCAGAGGTGTAACATCGCAAGGCTGGTATCTACAGATGTTATGAAAATAACTGTAGTGACCTTGTAGCTAACATATCATCTAAAAGCTAGTAAAAAATGAGTTGGAAAAACTGCTCCTGTAATGAACCCTTAGATATGTCCCCAACAAGAGGAAATTAGAGTTCAAGTGCAAACTGAAAATGCCTGCAGAACATTATCTGCTATATACCACTTTGTATCTCACATATAGGCATAAGGAATCATCTGATAAAAAGCTATGTCGACAGAGATGGCACTTCTGAATTATGCAGAAATACACACACACACACACACACACACACACACACACACACACACACACACACACACACACACACACAAAGGCTTGACTAGTCAATGCATAAACAACTCCAAAGTTCAGTGGGACTACAAGCTCTCTAAGCATATCCCATCAAAAGTAAACTGCAATGCTAATAATAATAAAGTTACACTTTAAACTGTGCGGTTTTACAAGTATGCCTTCAATATACTAATAAGAAAATGCAAATAGTTTTCTAGATGTCTGGTATGGACAGACAACACAAACAGCTGGATCCTCAATGGAAAAATGATTATTAAAAAAAAAAAAAAAAGAGTTACATATGAAATAAAAGGCAAGCTGCAGTGCTTCAGCATGTCAGGTTTCAAACTCCTGAAATGATGTCTGTGGCATTTTAATCCTATTTACCAATGACCTATCACCTGCAGACAGATGTTTCGTTTTAAGCAGTGTCGCGGGCATACATAAGATGAAACACAAAGTGCATGTTTTCAAGCTGGGGTTAGGAAGGTTTTCAGTGAAGGGCCATTTTTTTCACCCACCGATAACCAGCAATTAATGCCAGAAGGAGCAAAAAAGCTTTAGATAGGATTTGTATGAAAAGAAGTTTCAGAAGAACAGAAAAGCGTCAATGCTACATTAATATGATTTGCAAAATAGAAAAAAAAAATATATATATAGAGAGAGAGAGAGAGAGAGAGAGAGAGAGAAAGTAAACTGACTTAAGTGGACCAAAGTGTTAGCAGACCACTTTGAAGAACAGGACTCTCTCATTTTTTTTATTTTTCCAGCTAACTTCAGCAGTCTTGAGTTCCTTATGCCATGCTGCAGACTACATTTAATAAATCCTAAGCTTTCACATTACATCATATTTTGTTCCAGCTTGCTGTCTAAAATGTTGTTTGGTGTGAGATGATTGTACAAAACCCTTTGATAATGTACCTAATTCATTAGCATTTTCCTTAAATTTTTTTTTTTTTAACTTGATCAATTGCATATGCAGCTATTCTTTGCTACTGACACTACAGTTATACATTTTAGTTTTTTCCTGTCATCTTCAAAGCAAAAAAGTATCACTGGCTGGCTATTGCAAACGTTAGCTAATCTGAATTCTATGTTACTGTTGTACATGGCTTTACTTGACTGCCTCATGAGCATGGCACACACACAAAAATGCAATTGTTGCAGCAGTAAATTAGCTTGAATTTTCTCTGCAGTATAGAATGTTATGATTCCATCACAACTCTGGCAGGTTTTGGAATGTGAAATGAGTGCAAATCAAACAAACAGATCAACACTTGGAGATACTGTATTTGTTGTGTTAAGTTTAAGTTTTAGAATTTTAACACTGCATCAGGGACACAGATAAACAGGAAAAGATTTTCTTGACGTTGTTCTTTGTCAACATGCATGAGTTTGGCAAAACTACTGACAAAAGAAAATGCTGGACTGAAAAGGAACAGTTCTGATGCTTTTAATCTCCTCCCATCCCTTTTAGACACAAATAGTATGAGCTAAAAGGGACAGGCTGTCATTTTCCTTAATGTATAACACAGGAAGGTGCACTGGTACGCACACACACACACACACACACACACACACACACACACACACACACACACACACACACACACACACACACACACACACACCATTCTCACAACAATGTAACAGAACATATTTAAAGCTTAATTCAGCTCATACAAATGTTTCTCCATCAAACCTCTCAACTTCTTAGCTAAAGAAATCTGGACAAAGCCTTAAATAATGAGTGGACAAAGGCCCAAATTTAAGGACAGATGTTATATTTTGCTCTTATTAACTCAGAAAGTTGATAGAATAACAGGTTTTGTATTAGCACATATTTTCTAAATGATATACTGTCTAAAACTAAAATGTATATTTTTATTTAATTACTTTAGTCCTCAGTGATTTGCCAGAAAATCACAAATTTTATAAGGAACAAAGCAAAAATGGAAGGCAAATATCTGAACAGTTGAAAGGTACGTTCTGCAGAGTGATTCCTTTTCAATAAGTACTTGGTGAATCCATATAAACAACATTTGCCTTAAAATGCTGTATTTTCTTAACTGATATTGTTCCTCCTCTTTCATACATCATAGTTTGTTGCTAAGGAAATCATCACAGTCTCCAGATGACACCATCAAGCTTTGAAAAGGATGAGATAAAACATATGGCACAAAATGAATACCGATCATAATTGGAAGAGACAGAAACTAAAACTGGTTTACGCATCACTCTTTTGACTGGAACAACAGTGAAGAATCTTGCTGAAGATTTAAATGTGAACATGTGAATTAAAATGCATAACTGTGTCTAACATCCCAGATGCCAGTATTAGGTATGCTGCAAGGCAGATTACTGTACATGGACACAAACCAAGACTTTTATAACCGTCTCTTTAGCACCAGTAATAAGACCTCACTAATTATGGCTGCAAGCTAGCTTAAAATAAGTTGGCAAAATACTTATGGTCAGCCGCTACCATGTGTCATTCTCATAATCTGCCATTTGTGATGTAAAAGTTAATTACTTTACAGGCTAATGCTAAACAGGGAAAATAAAGCCGTATGTGTATAAGACACAAAATAAAGCATTTAGGGGTGTATCTCAGTTTTGTTTTGTTTATAGTCACCAAAAATCCAGTTTCCAGTGGTGCCCTGCTACTGTTAGACATATTCTATTGTTTCCATTAATAGTTATGGCTTCATATAGTGTCTTCGTCTAAGCTGGCATCAAGGTCAACTGCTTCAGGAAGAGAACCAAACTAATTTTTAGGACAAGACTGTTACTAGGAGGGACACAGTTCATATACTGAAACTTCTAAATAGTGCCACTTCACCCCAGTGACTATTTCTTGGATGACTGCTATCAGGTTCCTCTTTATTCTCTCTAGGCTGGCTGGCTGCAGTCCAAATTACACAGGTGGTGTCCTAATTTCCTTTCTGGTCTAGCCTGTTGTTTCTTTCCTCTCCTTTGTTTTTGTTTCTCCTCATCCTTTGTAGACTTTTCACCATCTTTTTAGATTACTGTCATCTCTTTCTCCCTGCATACCTGCACTATTTTTAATATGATTTTTATTACATTTTCAAAAACCATGAAGTACTAAAACATACATGCATGTTTTTAGCTAAATGTTATAAAATTTATTACCAGTTGTTGGTTGTCTATGCACAGATACAATGTTTTTTTTTAACTAATTTTGCTTCACATGGATTCCAGCATCTGATATTTAGAGATGGATAACAGGAGGAAAAGAAACAATTGCTGGACACCACTAACATGAGGTTCCACAAACAAGGTACTGTAGTTGCTGAATGCATGCATCACTTTATTGCACCCCTCACCATAAGCTTTAATACTTGCATTAAGCAAGAAATGATACATGGCATTATTATATGCTACAATCTAGGGATGTCAGTGGCTTACAGTATTTCAAACATGAACATACACATTTTTACATAAATGTTCACAGTATTAGCAAACCTTAGTCTGTACTATCATAACATTTGACAGAGTTGTTCTATCTTCCCGACTTCTTGAGTTATCTACCATATATGGGCATATTACAGTCACTTTGGGATGAGGCTGTAATTATTTCTAATTCAGCAAATACATGTGGTGGCTAGTTAAAAGTAGAACTGTCAACAATAATTGAATAACAACTAGAACTTCATCATCTGGAACAGTTTGTATGAGGACTCATTTGTGAACTGCAGTCTGGAACAGACTTAGTTGGTAGACACTAACCCTGAGACAGTTCCTGGCAAACACTCTCTTGAATTGGTACTTTATAGGTTCATAGGTTCATAGGTAGATACTAGGCTATCTGCCCTAGCACATTTATAAGCCTAGCCAGAGTATATTTGGCTTCCGCCTCCCTATTAGATTAGCCTACTGTGCCTCTGTAAAGTAGGTCACAGAAGGTACCCTTTTAAGATTAGTTTACTGTGCCTCTGTCTAGCAGGGACACAGGAGAGATCCCAGGGGTGAATTTGCGATTTCCCATCCACGCGTCCAAATTTCGCTTGAAGAGGGTCAGCGAGGGGCTATGTCTAACATGAATTGGGATTCTATTCCAGAGTGAGGGGAGCCTCTGGGAAATGAATCTGACCCTCCAGCATGTCCTATTTATTTTTGTGCTGAGGTTTAGGTCCCTGGAGCGTGTAGCTCTAAGGGACTTGGATTTTTTGAGGTGGAGCATGTCCATTAATTCTGGGTTTGACATGGCTTTGTACGTCAGGCATAGATCGCCTCTGAGCAGGCGGTAAGCAACTGAGTAGAGCAGGAGTTTCTTTAGTCAAGCTGCTTAGGACATCTGTTTGTAGCCCATGATCCTCTTGGTGAGGTACTTTTGGGGTCTCTCCAGTTGCTGCAGGTGTCGGGTAAGGTACATCCCAAAAGGGGCATTGTGTTCAATTATGGGCCTGATGAGTGACGAGTAGAGGGGCACAATGACCTCTCTTGATCTAGATGCGAACCCTTTCGTGATAAGGTGGGCTATATAGAAGGTCTTTCTAACCACTTTGGCAACGTGATTATCAAAGGAGAGATTACTATCTACGTTGGTCCCCAAATCTCTAATTACTTCTTCCGTACTTAATGGATTACCACCTATGTGGTAATTTGTGGGACCTTGTTTTTCCCAAAGGGGATGACTATGCACTTTTTAGCATTTAGCTTGAGGCCGTGGCTCTGGCACTAAGCATCCATCTCTGTGAGACCCTTTTGGAGGATGCTTGTGTCAGCTGGAGATTCGATTATGGCCCCCAATTTGCAGTCATCTGCGAACGTTGTCAGCCATAATCCCCCCGTGTTAGCCTGAACCTCAGAGAAGTATATACCGAACAAGAGAGGTCCCAGAACTGAGCCCTGTGGGATGCCACTTGTAACTGGTTTGGATTTGGACATGGCACCTGTGATTCTGACCATGTGGGTTCTATCTCTGAGCCAGTTTGCAACCCATCTTGTGATATAGGGGTTGATATTTAAGCTGGTAAGCTTATTTATGATGCCCGAGTGGGGTATTGTGTCGAAGGCTTTTGCGAGGTCCAGGTAGGCTATGTGGACTACCTTGCCCTCATCTATGGCTTTGGTAACTGTTTCAAAGAAATCAACTAGGTTTAAGAGGCAAGATCTGCCCTTAACAAAGCCGAATTGGGTAGGGTCCAGTGTCTGGAGGCTCCCAATGTCTTTGTTTATGAGTTCCATAATAATACGCTCCATAGCTTTACAGACCAGACTAGTCAGGCTTATGGGGTGATAGTTTCCGGGGTCTGTTGTGGCACCACCTTTGTGGACTGGGACCACTGTAGCTGTATGCCATTCTTTGGGTACATATCCTGTAGTAAGGCTAAGTTTGAACAGTGACTTAATGTGAGGGTTCAGTTCTTCTTGGAGCTCGTGTAAGACACAGCCTGGGACATCGTCCGGTCCCATAGATGCTATGTTTTTTGCTTTGGAGAGGGCAGCTTTCATCTGTGCATCTGTGATGTCAGGGAGGTTACATTCAGTTGGGATAGGCGTTTGCTCCTTTTGGGGGGAAGGGGGGGGGGAGTTTGCGCTGAATCTGTCTGCCAGGATGTTGGCTATGTCTGTAGGTTCGGTATATTTTGTACCGTTATGCAATAATTCAGAGCATATCTGGGAGTTTCCGCCCATGTTTCTGACATAACTAAAGAAGGCCTTGTGATTATTTTTAGTGTCTAGGGCAATTTTTCTTTCAAAACTGGCCTTTGATGATTTTATGAGGGATCAAAGTTTCTTGCTAATACTGATCAGAGATGCCTTCCCTTTTTGGGATTTTGCTCTGTCATGTAGTAGCTTCTTCCTTCTGTTGTATAGCTTATTTATGGCTGGGGTCCACCAGACCGGTCTCCTGTTTTTGGAGGAGTGAGTCTTGGGTTTATTTGGGATAGCACGATCCATGCATTCCTGCAGGTGCTCATAGAATGCATTTGTAAAGGATTCTGTGGATTGGGCTGTATTATCCTCTGGCCCGGGGCTTTGAAGGATTCCACCTCAGTCTTGAGAAGTGCAAAGTTGGCTTTTGAGAAATTCTTTACAGTGATTTCCTTGGCTGGGGGTGGGGACGGGATATTGATGTCCAGGGAAATTTGTTTATGGTCTGATCTTACCAATGAGGGGTTTACCTCTGGTGTGGAACATAGAGTCCCCATGTTGGTGATGACCAGGTCCAATATGTTGTTCCCTCTTGTGGGAGTGGTGACCAGTTGTTCCATTGTGTTAGAGTTTATAAATTCAAGGAACCGTTGGGCGAGGGTGTTTGGGCTTGAGTAGTTTTCCCAGTCAATGTTTGGGTAGTTGAAGTCACCCAATAACATAGTGTTTGGAGAGACCTTCATATTCTCCAGTGTTCTCAGGAATGCCAAGTGGGGTTCCTGTAATAGGGAGGGTGTTCTGTAGCAGGCTACAAACTGAAAGGCAGTTTTTCCCGCTGTTAGTTGCACATGGATGGTTTCCGATGCTTCGTGCAGTGCCACTAACCTGGAGGTGTATGTATCTTTGATGAATATAGATACTCCCCCTCCTTTTGTGCTTCGGTCCGAGTTTTGGGGCCGAAACGCATGGTATGGGTTATAACCTGGTAGTGCTGGGGTGCTCTCAGGAGCCTTGAACCAGGTTTCTGTTACTGCACAGACATCGATTTTCTCCATACTGAGGAGAGTCTCGAGTGCGTGCATCTTGAGGTTTAGACTTCTGGCATTGAGTAGCATTACATTTAGTTTTTTTATCTTTGGGTTGTCTATGGAGGTGGGTTTGTCCTTTGAGCCTTGGCTAAAAAAGGCACTATGGGGGTGGCAAGAGCCTTGGCCAGTATACGAAAGCCTAAGGGTGACAGGTGCAAGCTGTCCCTAGCGAAGCAACGTGGCTTGTCGAGCATGTCATCCCAGGCTGACAGACACTGGATCCCCTTTGAATGACACCAATACTTTAGCCAATTGTTGAAACTGATCATTTTGTCTTTATACTGTGGCATCATTCTTGGTGAGGGCAAGATGCTACTCAAGGTCAGGGACATACCAGCCTGGGCTACATGGTCAGAGAGCTCCTCTATGTCTCTTTTCATGTAGTCCAGGGAGGTACGTCTCAGGTCATTCACACCAGCATGGACAATGATGGAGTCATACTTGTACTTGCTTTGGAGTGACCTGAGTGCTTGCGTTATGTGGTGGATCCTGGCACCCGACAGGCAGCTTACAGTGACCTTCTCCTTGTTCAGTCTGGTGAGTGGGACGTCAGTGTGCCGGACAACAGAGTCCCCTATAACAAGTGTATTTGGTGTGTTGTTTGGCCTTATGGGCTGTGACTGTGAGGCACACAGATTTTGTGAGATATGTGATTTGTGGGTATTGTTGAGGGGTGGCTGTTGCCTGGATATCTGCTTAGGAGGTCTTTGCTGTTTAGGCACATTTTTATTTAGAGCCTCCGAGTATGTTTTTGTGTGTTTATGTGTTGGGTATGCAGATGCAATAGGTCTGTGTGAGACTGGATTTGTGGTGTGGGTGGTTACCTTTTCCTCCTGACTGACTGTGCCAGTCTTGGGTTGAGAGAGCTCTGCCTCCAGTTTGGCTGTGTAACTGTATCTCTCACATGTATTAGAGTTTGTTGGAAGGAGGAGAGGGTTGTCTGTGTACATAAGGCAATTGTAACATTGCCTCAAAATTCCCAGATTCACCAGCTGGACTGGAGAGTAACCTTGAAACTGACCCTTGGACATACCAGATTAGTATAAGGAACTGTTTTGTTTTACTGATCAGATTAGGGAAGGGAACTGATTTTTCACTTGATCAGGAAGGACCAATCAGGAGTCGAATACTTATGAGAAGTCAAAGAGGGTGTAGTGCTTTAGTTAGTTAGCACTGAAACCCATCTTGCAGAAGTAATTTTTAAGAGCAGAGCTGTTTTCCAAGATAGAAACTTCATATCAGCAGTAGCAGCTGGCTCAAAAGGAGGCAGGGTGAGCTTTTCCAAGACACAAATATAGAAAAAAAGAGAGCTCTTGCTGGGTAAAGCACCTTCAAATAAGAGAAAGCAACTGTATTGAAAAAACAAAAGAAGGTGCACCATGAGGCAAAGTCTTGATAAAATAAGTCTCCAATGGATAAAACACAGGTTTATTGGTATAAAACTCGAACAAACTGCAGTATGGTAAGCGCTTTCGCGTTATCACTAACGCTTCATCAGACATTAAAGCAGCTCAAAACCAACTGTTTAAATAAGACATGACACACAAAACATGTGTTTGCAGTAACGAATCAGAGTAAAAGTTGTAAAAACACAAAATGCAAACATTATAAAACCCTATCATACATATTTAGATCATTGGAAAGCGTAACAAAAATCATAAGAACTAATCTAGCAAGCATATCACAACAACATGTTGATGAAAAACAAACTCAAAATCCTTCCTAGTGTCTCAAAGGTCTGTTTGCTAAGAAAGGTTTGAGGCTAGCCTATCATTTATGCCAAATCTATGGGCTTGTAACTTTAAGATCCACTTGCCTTCTTTCTTCTACTTTATTTTTAATGTCTCAGTTCTACCTACTAGTTCAAGAACCTGGAACTTAAAGCAGTGTGTAGGTCCCAACTCCTTGATGTGTTTGGCTAATGCATTGGTGATGTTGCTCTTAGCTATAGCATAAGTATGCTCCCTGATGCGTTCGACGAGGGTCCTAGTTGTCATGCCTACATAAAAGATGAAACATTGCTGACATCTAGCAACATATATCAGGCATTCTGACCTGCAATCAGCATAGGCAATCAGTAGTATCTATGTGTGTGCATTGATTGCAGGTATGACAGGGATGAGTGCCTGTCTTGCTAAGGGATCTATAAGATGGTTGGTTGACCCTGTCATAACAGAGTAGTCTGTTGAGGGAAGACATGTTCTTGTATGCTACCCTGGGTCTCTCATCAATAAGCCTCTTGATTCTATCATCTGCCATCAAAAGTCTCCAATTATTGTTCAAAATATTCAACACGTGTTTGTTCTTATTTGTGTAAGGGATGATAACTCTGTGGATGTCAGAGTCCTCTTTGATCTTGTTGTTGGCGTCTGTTGATCAGTGGAGCTCCTACATCTTTCCTAAGTCCACAGTGATGTTCCCAATCACATGTTGAAATAAAGTTCCTGGCTAACTGTGATTTATGTTCATTGTACACCAGATCTTGGGATGTTAACTTGGACACCCTTAGAGTTTGGTTCTTAACAATATTGTTGTGAACATGTCTGGATTAGCCAAACACATCAAGGAGTTGGGACCTACACACTGCTTTAAGTTCCAGGTTCTTGAACTAGTAGGTAGAACTGGTCGGTTAGGAGACATTAAAAATAAAGTAGAAGAAAGAGAAGGCAAGTGGATCTTAAAGTTACAAGCCCATAGATTTGGCATAAATGATAGGCTAGCCCTCAAACCTTTCTTAGCAAACAGACCTTTGAGACACTAGGAAGGATTTTGAGTTTGTTTTTCATCAACATGTTGTTGTGATATGCTTGCTAGATTAGTTCTTATGATTTTTGTTACGCTTTCCAATGATCTAAATATGTATGATAGGGTTTTATAATGTTTGCATTTTGTGTTTTTACAACTTTTACTCTGATTCGTTACTGCAAACACATGTTTTGTGTGTCATGTCTTATTTAAACAGTTGGTTTTGAGCTGCTTTAATGTCTGATGAAGTTGCTAGTAACGCCGAAAGCGCTTACCATACTGCAGTTTGTTCGAGTTTTATACCAATAAACCTGTGTTTTATCCATTGGAGACTTTTTTTCAATACAGTTGTTTTCCAAGACACAGTTGAGGTCCCATGCAGGTATTGATCTCCTTGGGGGCCTTAATTTTTGGCTCCTCTGAGGTACTGCTTTAATAAAGGGTGAGAAAAAAGTGGTGGCTCTGTATTGTAATGAGCCAAAATGGCAGAGGCATAAATTTTAATTGATGACAAAGATAGGCCTTTGTCCAGCATCTCAGTTAAGTATTGCAAAATCTGAGGAATATTTGGTACCATTGTATCAGTTCCTTGTGCCTGGTTCCAGGCACAGAATCTCTTCCATTTTCCAGCATAAGACTTTCTAGTACTAGGCCTTCTGGCTTCCAGAATGACATCCATCACAGCTTTACTGAGAGGTGTTTTTTGTATGACTACATTATCTGCCATGCTGCCAAGTTTAATGTCCTGAGTTGGCTGTACATGATCTGATTGTTTTGCTGGGACAGTAGTCGAGGTATATGAGGTAAGGACCAAGCTGGTTATAGAGATAAGTTTCTTAGTATTGGATACCAGTACTGGCGTGACCAGTCTGGGTAATCAGTATCATCTCTGGCTTCTCCTGTCTGACCTTTAGGAGCACCTTGGGGAGGAGAGACAGTGGAGGAAGGGCATATATGGATAGGTTTTTCCAGCTGAAAGATAGGACGTCCACTTTTCATGCTTGTCTGTGATAAGTCCTTGTGCAGATCCTTTTAGTTGGTAATTGAGAGGGGAGGCAAAAAGATCTATGTCCGGGCATCCCCATTTCTTTGTTATCATGCTGAAGACTTGTGGAGCCAGCTTCCACTCGTGGGGATCCATGAGGTTTCTGCTTAGTTCGTCTGCCAGAGTATTTTCCTTTCCTGGCAGGAATTGTGCCTGTAGATGTACTTGGTAAGTCAAAGCTGTGTCCCACAAGGTCATGGCTGGTCTGCAAAGGGGGTAAGAATGTGTGCCCCCCTGCTTGTTTATATACCATATGACCATGGTGTTGCCTGTCTTTATCAGTAGTTGGCCCGGATGAAGTAGGTCCTTGAAGACTGTCAGGGCATTTTGAACAGCTAACATCTCTTTTTGATTGATATGTAGATGCATTTGGTTTGAGGACCATGTGCCCTGAATGCATCTTCCTGCCATGTGGGCTCCCCAGGCATAGTCTGATGCATCTGTTGTTAGTGACTGCCTGGCTGGAGGTAATGTGAATGGCTGTCCCTTGTTCTGGTGACAAGCCTTCGCCCACCATCGAAACTCCTGTTGCAGGCAGGGAATGAGAGTAATGACTTGTTTCCAAGCTGTGGCAATGTTGAGTCCAAACACTTTTCAGGTACCATTGAAGTTTCCTCATATGCAGTCTTGCATGTGGAATTAGTAGGATGCAGGATGCCATGAAGCCCAAAGCCTGCAGAATTTTTCTTGCAGATAACTGGGCCTTTGTTGCCAACATTTTGAAATAGGTAGTCAGTTGCCTTTGTTTGTCTGACGTGAGATAAGCCATCTGGGCAGTTGTATTCAAACTTGCACCCAGGAATATTATCTCTTGTGAGGGTACTAGTTTTGATTTCTTTTTGTTGACTGTGTACCCTAGGCATGTTAGAAGTCTTTTCACAAACGCCAGATGTTGAAGTAGAATGTCCTTGTTCTCTGCTTGAATGAGACAGTCATCCAAGTAAGGATATATTTGCATTCCTCTTTGTCTGCAGAATGCAATTACTGGTGCCAGGCAATTTGTAAAGACACTGGGCACAGTAGATAAGACAAAGGGCAGTGCAGAGAATTGGTAATGCATTGAATCAGCCTTGAATCTTAGGTATCTTCTGCATGATTGTCTGATTGGAACATGCAGGTATGCCACTTTTAGGTCTAAAGTCACAAGCCAAGCATTCTTGCCCAGCATGGGCAGAAGCTGCTGCAAAGTCAACAGTTTGAATTTTGGAATATCCAGGAAAGTGCTCAGAATAGATAGGTCCAGTATCGGCCTCCAGGCCTTGTCCTTTCTGGGTACCAAGAACAGTCTTGAGTAAAATCCTTGTCCCTGCTCTTGCTCTGGTACTTGTTGAATGGCCCCCATGTCCATGAGGGATGAGACTTGTTTTTGTGCCTCTGCCCATTGATTTTTTGGCAGATCTGGCAAGCTGTTTGCCTCTGGCAGAGAATGGAAATGGAACTTGTAGCCTTGTGACACTATGTTTAGAATCCACTTGTCCTGAGTTATGATGTGCCAATTTTGAACAAAAAGTGCTAATTTTCCCGCTAAGGGTGCTGCCAGAAGATAAGGGCTTGGTGCAGGCAGGGGGAAGTCATCGGGACTGTTTTCTGTATGTTTGTGATCTATCTTCTCCAGCTTTGGAGGTAGAAGCACCCCATTGCTTGGGCCTATAAGAACCTTGCACCTGGGATCTGCCCCTAGGGCGTCTGGATCTGCCCCTTTGAGGTCTGTCTGACACAGGAAAGGACCAATTTTTGTAGGCCAGTGTCTACTAAACCTAGGTGGCTGTACTTGTAAAAAATCTTTGACAGTTTGCATAGATTTAGCTTTGTCCTCCATTTTCTTTAACACCTCTTCTGCCTTAACACCAAACAAAGTATCATGCTGTAAAGGTGCATCTAGTAATTTAACTTTAACATGATCAGGCAGATTTTGTTCCTTTAACCAAGCATGCCTCCTAATTACAGAACCCGTAACTGCGGCCCTGCAGGAGGCCTCCAAAGAATCAAAACCACTTTGCAAAGTATGTTTTCCAACTTGTTCTGCTGCATACAATAAATCCTGCATTTCCTTGCTTTCTGCACTTTCAGAATTTAACAACATTTTCTGTTTAAGCAATCCCATGACAAGTTGATGATACTTAAGCATATGAAATTGACAGTTTAAGGCCCTTATAGCCAAAGTTGCAGATGTGTAAACCTTTTTTCCCCATCTATCCAGTGCCCTTGAATCTCTGTCAGAGGGGGTTGGGTTTCTTGCAGTACAAGCCTTAACTCCCTTTGGACCCTGTGAAATAGTTTCTGGGTCAGCAGCAGGGTTTTTAAAAAGAAATGTGTGCGTGTCAGGAACCCTGTAATATCTGTCAGGTTTAACAGGAGCTGGGGGTAAGGAGTCAGGGGTCAGACTAGACTTCGAAAACACATCATCTACAATGTCTAACACAGGTGGAATGGCTAGAGGCCTGTGCTGAGGTAGTAAAAGAAAATCCCTGAGCCACTTTTTAAATTCAGAAAAATCTTGGCTCTCCCAGTGGAAATGCTCCCTCATGGTATGCAAGGTTTCCCCAAAAGAATAATCCTCAGGAGGAGATGCTGAAGGTATAGATTCTTCAGCATTATAATCCTCATAGGGGGGAAGAGAATATTCCTGATCAGAAAAGGAATTAGAAGAAATAGAAACCTGATCTGAAGATTCATAGTCAGTGTCTTGCCTATGCCTCTTATCAGGTGGAACCCCTGATCAAGGTAATCAAGTCTTCGGCCATTTTGAGCATCTGTTTTTTTGGGCATAGAGGCCTGTCCACGTGGCTCTTGAGTTTGTTTCCTTGCTTTAGAAGGTGCTTTAGTCTTTGCCTTTGAAGCTGAAGTCATTTTAATGTAAAGATGTCTAGGTCTGAATACACCCTCAGAAGCCAGTACCTGCTCAGCGGCTCCGGACCCATCAGAGGGATTAGCGTCCGAGGCTCCAATACCTTGAGTATCCAGCGGCATGGCCGACTCCATGTGGGAGTCGGTAGCGGCCTGCGACTCTAAAGTAGCGGGCATCAGGGGCTGCGAAAGCGCCTCACTGAGAACCGGCGAACCAGCGACTGGCTTAGGAGAAGCTTTGTTGTCGGTTTTGGGTCTCGGTTGTTTTTCTCTATCCTTTTCTTTGCGTTTTTTGTAAACTCCGGTAGTCAGATGGCTTTTCGATGACATTTCAGGATAATTAAACCGGCGTCCAAAAAAGGTTTAAAGCAAAATCATACCGACGCTTAATAGTGCGTTGGTTAAATCTAGCACAAAACCGACAACCAGTAACATTGTGATCAGGGCCTAGGCAAGGAATACAGTAAGAATGAAAATCCTTATGAGGTATTTGCTTTCCACAAGAAATACAATTATTAACTTTTTCTGACATTGGTCTGGAGCAAGAAAAAAGTTTCCCCAACGGGGTACTTAGCTTTATTGAAGACTTCGGATCTGAAACTCAAACACGAAAATCTCAGGAGTCAGCCAACCGGCACTTGCGAACTGCTTCTGCTTCGGGCAGCACACGGCAAGAAAGACTGAAGAAAATGGTGTCTGCTGCTTCTTTTATACCCCTGATGACCTGACGTCAGGGAAGGGGCGATAGCAGCCGACGCAGGACCCAAGACTTTGGAATTCAGGCTGGCTGAGGGCAACCTGCCAGCAGGATTACCCAAATGTAATGACTGCAACAGTGAAACACGAAGAACATCTGTGGGTTGAACAGATGCAGCTGAAGATATTTCTACATCTTTCCTGTAACTTCATTCTACATGAGACAGGACATTTTTTAATGTCCTCAGACAGCACTTACTGGCTGGCCAGCTGGTGCACAGGTGAGACATTAGTCTGTGTCTTCCCCAACCTGGGTTCAAGCACAAGCCTGAGTCACTGGATTGGTCATATATGGTCACATGGGTTGGAAGCATGATGCTATTTGCTGTCACTCCTGTCTTGAGAGAGGAGTGGAATTTTGCACTGCTATAATGACCTCTACTGGAGATCAGAGGCATCAACTTCAGTTTCAGTTTTAAATGGGGTGTGGGGTGGGGGGTGGCAGACATCCAGTGCAGGAGAGGGGGTGAAAGTGCACGCCATGTAGCCTTGATGTCACTGCACTTTGATCCCTCTCATAAAGTGACTGGCTGCAAGAGGATGGTAATTCCAGTCCTAATTCTCCAGGTGTAGACTTCACGCCTTAGCTGTAAGAATGAATAACCCTTAGGTTCTGCTCTCTATCACTCAGGAGGCCTCTTCAGCAGTGGGTCTTGTGTAAGTAAGTGGGTAGCTAGGTGGTGAATGAGGAGAATTAACAAAGCACTTACCGAGTTTCCATGGATCATTTTAGTTACCCTGCATCACACGGCTTCTACACTATCCAGTTTCTCTTTCCGGTATTACAGCAGAGTGCACTATATTCTGAGACCATATAATCGGTGATGAAACTAAATGGAAGGACTCATGAATAGTATTCCTGTATCCACTTAGAAGAAAAAAACATCAAGCACGGCTTCCAATCAAAAATGAAATCTTAAAACATGTACTTTTTCAGAATTTGCAACCAAAAATGTTGAGGTTCTGCCAAACAAATGTGAGTGTGTTACATGAGTTCTGTACTCACTGGACTGGCTTGAGAATGGTCCAGTTGGATGATCAGAAAACAAATGTCAATAAGCAGGTAAGTAAGAAAGCAAAACATAAATAAATAATACAAAGTCTACAGATACTCTCGTACTCCTTAAGAGATCATTATGCTTCTTGTTAATTGGGTTAATTGACTGGTCACTTCGCTCTTTTCATTTACAACCCGCTCTCATCGATGGCAAGGCTTTACAGACTAAACAACAAGTGTATTGCATACCTACAGTGAGTAAACATACATACATACATACATACATACAGTAAAGCTCAAGTTCACATCACAGAGGTTATGTTAATAATGAATAAGAAGTCCATCCACAATCCCCTAAAAATGACAAACCTATAAATTATTTACAAGGAATATCTACAAAGATTTTATAACACAATTTACATAGTGTTTACATTTTAAGAAATGCTCATCAGATGGGCCCCAAGTACAATTTTCAAAGGAAGAAATTTCATACCTATACACTACCTCGTATACGTGAGATTTACACACCATTATCTGTAAATCATCTACATGCATTCTCTTTAAACAGCTGCTCCTCTATGTTGTAGTTTCTAAATATATTTAGATACACCAGTTACTGAAAGTGCAAACTTCTTATATGCCATCTTTATATCTGCTCATATCAGAGCAGGGGTATAGCCAGAAATTTATATTCTGTACTCAATTGTTGCCCTCCCAACCCACTTATCATTTCAACAATGTATTCATCTCTCAAATTGCTAACCCCTGACACAGGAAGGGGAATGTTATTTTCAGAAGTTACTCATAAATGTATTCCTTTCCCACAAGCATTCTTTGTATACCACTATACTGAAAATATTTGCTTACACAGTTGGAAACATTCTGTGTTTTGAGTGTTGAAGTTTCCAAATGATGCTCAAAAAAGAAAGTACTCATGAGTACACCGAGTATGCCTAACTACATCCTTCATTAGTACACCGAGTATGCCTAGCTACATCCTTCATGAGCACACCGAGTATGCCTAGCTACATCCTTCATTAGTACACCGAGTATGCCTAACTACATCCTTCATTAGTACACCGAGTATGCCTAACTACATCCTTGTATCAGATTTCTGTACTCTTTGCCTACAAGGGCTAACACTGAGCAGATTGATCTGTAGTGCAGAGATGCAAGCCTGAACACACTTACATTGCTACAGTCCATGTCACACACTGCATCAGTACATAAAGTTCACTAACCTAATAGTGCCAGAGCAATGCTACAAGCAGACTCTAGTTTAGTACCATACCTTAAGAAAACAGGGTCTTTATAATGATGTGATTACAACTGTTTGGCAATAAATGGACATAGTTAATGTCTTAGAAGGGTGTGAATATCCTATTATATGCAAGGGGTGAGGATAACTTTAATTCTTCATTTACAGATGTTCTGGAATAGTTACTACCTTTTTTTGTCTTTCTCACACACACACACACACACACACACACACACACACACACACACACACACACACACACACACACTGGGGGGGGGCAGGATTTTCATCAATGCCTGTGCATGTGATAATCAGCAATGCTATTCTTTCCCCATCACATTACTCATTTTGACTCATGGTCACAACTTGGCTCGAGCCCATTCCAGGAAGATCCAAATTTAGCTCTGTCTGAGGACCTGACAAGATGGATGTGCTTCTTTGCTGGCCAGGTGCCTCAGTTGGAGAGCACTGACCATTCTCTTGTCATTAGTAATGCTGGCAGAGCATGAAAAGCGTCAAAACAAAAATAATGTCACAGAAATGTGCAAGAAAATGAGCATTTCATGAAATCTGTTCTAATGCCCTAAATTACATTTACATTGCTAAATGACCGTTTAAACCTTTTTAGATATGTCTCAATCTGCAGCTTGATAAAGGTTAAAATGACATCATATGGTATGGTCTCAGGGTAAAGCAGACAACAGCAAAAAAAGTGTTTTTCTTTCTGCAGTTTAGTAAGTCTGACTTGGGCTTTAGCAACAGCTGGAATTGACTTCCATACACACTAACAAAATGGCTTCCAGTGTCTACAGTAATCTAAGTGGCATATGCTAAACATAGTCAGAAAACACAAGGGATGACAATGTCGTAACAAAAAAAAAGGCTTTAATTATGGAGAGAGGTAGTAGAAGTGATTAAAAAATGGGGCAGTTACAGACATATCCAGAATTAAGAAGTTATACAAGTGAACAAAGCAAGATATTTTCACTAAGAGCTATGCCAAGGGGCTGGATTACCTCTATGAAGCAAACTAAAAAGCTGAAAACAATATATTTCTGGTTCTGCATCAACCTTTTTTAACAAAAAAATACTCACTTACTGACATATCCGGCACATGAAAGTAATATAAATGAATAAGGCAACACTTTTTCACTAAGAGCCAAACCAGAGGTCTGGCTTATCTCTATGAGTCAAAATAAAACTTGAAACAAGTACATATCTGTTCCTATATCATTTTTAAGAGCAAAATACTTACTTTGACAACATCAGATTTGGCTTAACCTTGGCCATCAAGTACACCTGGAGGATAAATCATGCCAAGGCCTAAAGTTTGATCACAGTTTAGGCAAATTCTAGCCTCTAATTTCCAATTATATGTGAAATCAGAATGAATAATACAAAACATTGTTATAATTGCTGGCATACCTGCTTATACAATCACATATTGTTGTCACCTGAAGGAGGCCTTCTAATTTGTTCTTTGCAGTTAGCACCCAACAGCTGTACCACCTAAATGACATCCTTCCCTCCTTTATCCACTTGAACAAAGCCCTCTTAATAGAATCATTTGAGTTATACACTGGAAAATTTTAACTCCCACTGAAGCCCAGTTTCATATACAGTGACTAGTTCACAGTGCACTGAATGCAATATACACAGTGTAAGGCTCATTTCTGAATTTAATCAGAGTGGATAAAGTATATTTTGAAGAATAAAACATCCACATCAGGTGACATTAAAGGTAAAATATTTCAATGACAATTAGAAAATGAAAACAATACTGTAGTATCCCGGCATCCTCACAATACTTGAATGTACACATGTAGTTTATAATTAAGCTACTCAGGATGCTTGCAGAAATGAAGAGACACACAAAAGAGATTGCCCGGCATGAAGTGGCATTATTTAAAAAAGGTAAGACATTTATTTTGATATTACCATTGTACAATAGCAATATACCATATTTTGGGTGTGGATAATACAGCAATAACCCACGCCTGGGTGTGGGTAATGCGGGATTTACCCACGGTTGGTGCGGTTCGGGTAAATCCTGCATTACCCACACCCAGAAGTGGGTTATTGCTATTATACAATGACATTATTTAAGAAAAGAAATAATTACTTTTCTTAAATAATGGCATTGTATAATGCCTCTCTGCTGCCCTTCCGCAGCTGTCTGGTATCCACGGCAGTTCTGATGTACTGCGCATGCCTACGCAGTACATCAGAGCTTTGGCCAAAAGCAATGGAGAAAGCAAGATCTCCGTTGCTTTTTTACTGTTTCGCTATGTTAAATGGGTTTAACATAGCGAGACAGCTTTAAAATAAGCAACGGAGATGTCCGTTGCTTATTTTAAAGCTGCCTCGCTATGTTAAACCCATTTAACATAGCGAGACAGGTTTAAAAAAAAAGCAACGGAGAATCCAAGATCTCTGTTGCTTTTTACACACTGTGTCGCTATGTTAAAGGAGTTTAACATAGCGAGACAGCTTTAAAAAAGCAACGGAGATCTCTGTTGCTTTTTTTAAACCTGTGTCGCTATGTTAAACTCTTTTAACATAGCGAGACAGTGTTTGAAAAAGACTTATACTAATGGAAAAAGTCCGGGCGACCAGACCTTTTTCCATTAGTATAAGTCGATTTATAACGTGCACGCTGGCCAATCAGTGTGCACGTTTTGGAATATTAATGGGGGGGGTCATGGTATAATATAGCAATAACCCACGCCGGGGTGTGGGTAATGCTGGATTTACACACTGTTGGTGTGATTTGGTCACGAGGGCAAAGCCCGAGTGGCCAAACAAAGCCAACCATGGGTAAATCCAGCATTACCCACACCCAGGTGTGGGTTATTGCTATTATACAACAATATTATTTAAGAAAAAAAAATAATTACTTTTCTTAAATAATGGCATTGTATAATGCCTCCTTGCCCTTCCGCAGCTGTCTGGTATTCTGCGGCAGTTCTGATGTACTGCGCATGCGTATGCCTACGCAGTACATCAGAGTTGTGAGCAAAAGCAACTGAGAAAGCAAGATCTCTGTTGCTTTTTACAAACTGTTTCTCTATGTTAAATGGGTTTAACATAGTGAGACAGCTTTAAAAAAAGCAACGGAGAATCTCCGTTGCTTTTTTAAAGCTGTCTCGCTATGTTAAACCCATTTAACATAGCGAGACAGTTTTGAAAAAAGCAATGGAGAAAGCAAGATCTACGTTGCTTTTTACAAACAGTCTCGCTATGTTAAAGGAGTTTAATATAGTGAGACAGCTTTAAAAAAAGCAACGGAGAATCTCTCCGTTGCTTTTTTTAAAGCTGTCTCGCTATGTTGAACTCATTTACCATAGCGAGACAGTGTGAAGCAACGGAGATCTTGCGTTCTCCATTGCTGTAAAAAAAGAGTTATAGTAATGGAAACAGTCCAGGCGACCGGAACTTTTTCCATTACTATAACTCTGATTTACAATGTGCACGCTGACCAATCAGCGTGCACGTTTTTGAATATTAATGGGGGGGGTGTTGTATAATACCGGTTTATCCATGATTGGTTTAGTTTGGCCATAACAGTGAGGCCCTCCTGACAAAATGAAGCCATTTGCAGGCAAATCTTGTATTACCCAGATCCAAACATGGTATACTGCTAAAACATTTGGTTAATGCACTGCCTTAGAAATGGTTCAACAACTAAAAGAGATAAACAATGTAGGATAAATAACATGACCACACTGCATGTTAAAAATCTGTGTTCATTTCTCATTTCAAATGACATACTTAACAATGGAAGCAAATTAATTGATATGCTATGATTGCATTGTCACTTCAGCACGCATACATGCAATAGTCTTATAGCCATCCCTGTCCATTCATATCAGTGCAAAAAGGCAGAGTGGTACTGCAGTTCTGCTATTAAACAGAGCTATATTTAAAAAAGTAAGAAGTTTTTTTTTTAAATAATGCCACTATGTAATAATAAATTACCATGGCAAGGATGTAGGTGATATATATTTTTACCCACTGCACAGGTCTACATTTCTCTAGTTTGGTTATAAGTACACATCCTCTTGATTGAAAAATGAGTCCATCTGTGAATGAAATATGAACTACCTACGTTTGTTGTGATGTACTGTATCTGTGAATGAAATATGAATTACCTACTTTTGTTGTGATGTACTGCATAAATGTACCTTACCACCTATTACGTAACTTGTTTCACATGCCCATGACACTTTCTGTGAAACAGAACTTTTTATGAATAAGCTGAAATTTTTGACCAACTGTTTTGAATCGGTGAATGCACTTGCTATATCTGCCTCGCTTTGTGTCATTTTGTTAAATTTTGTGAAGTGTTTGTTGAAACAACAACAAAAAGAGTTGTACACCACAATAAACAGTTAGAATCAGATGCTACCACTGGGAGGTAGTGTGCCAGAGCCATATGAGAAGCATTACTTTAAATTCAAATGATCTCTGGTTGTACTGAAAAATAAATTCACATTGTTAATATACTTACTACACATAATTACGGGTTGGGGCAAAGTTAACTTCCAAAAAGTGGGGCTGCATTCACTAACTTTTCTATGAGATGCCAGACTCTAACTCGCTGGTGTTATCTGCCTTCTAGAACTTTGTCGGGATACAATGACTCTTTCAGCTCTGCCGGCCTCTCATAATTCATATATTCTTCACAGGAACACATTATCCCTAGGCTAGCAGTTAGTCACATGTACCACTCAATTTCCTACTGTTCATGTGTAATAGCCAAAGGTGGCAGTTACTCATGTGCTACTAAGACTGTAATGCTTGAACTGTAGTGTGGTCCAACTGATGGCCCAAACTCACAGCTTCCAGGAGAAAGAACAAGACTAGTTTTTCATACCTGTCACTAATATCTCTACCTCTGAGGTGCAGAGACTTTAAAAGTGAGAGTAATAAAGGGTGTATAAAAGATGAAGACCTCCTCTGCATGGGGGGAAAGGGAAAGCTTGCCTCTGGACAAAAATGCTTTCTTAATGTGTTTAGGTTTGTTTTGTTTGCTTGCAATTTGGCACACCTGAGTACATGTTTTTATGAATATTTGTGTATTCAAGCTGTCGGTTATGAGCATTTACTGCTATGCAACTGTAATACGGGCTTGGGAGGCATAATGGATCTTTAACTCTATTGACCTTGATGTGAACACTGCATATGTTAATTACTGTTGGGTTCCTGAATCCAGTAATGTAACTGTGTGTACCCTGAATCTTGTAATTTCACTAGGGATACCCGACACTGCAAATTCTGCTGGACCCCACTGACCATGCTCTTCTTGCAGGCCTCCTGATTCAGGTAAAAGTGCAAGAAACATTCTGAATGTTATACTCAGGCTTCATGTTCCCAAATCCTTTAGTTCTGTTACCCACTAATTCCTTTTAACTCTTTGGGGAACATTTACTTTGTAATTTTACTAAACACCTTTTGAATGATTTTGACCTCTGTGGCCTCATTGACTGATAATTGTGTTGGGCATACCTCTCAACCTCTTAATGTAAGAATTCTTGACAAAACCAAAACTAATGGAGAGACAAAGGCCTAAAATCAGGGACAGGTTTTAAATATTGCTCTTATAAACTTAAAAAGTTGCTAGAATAACAGGCTTTGAATTAATGCACATTTTCTGAAGGATATTAACGCTGTAACTCAAATGTCAGTCATTATTTATTGAGCTCAGTCCTCAATGATTTGTCAGAAAACCACAAAAATCATGAGGAACAGACCAAAAATATGAGGCAAAAACCTGGATATTCTACAAAATTCTGAACAGCTGAGAGGTGCAGTTCTGAGTCATTCCGCTTCTCAGTCCTGTTGGAGCCAGTCCTCAACCTACTTAATCCTGGTAAGAGCTATGAGATGCTGTTTAGTCCTGTCCACAGCTCAGGCTGTGTTGGAAACCCCTGTATATGTTAACCGTTTTAACTTTTTAGTTCTCAACCGTCTGCCTGCTCAGGTACTTGGTGACCTGTGAACTGTTCAAGGCTACCCATTCATGCCTTTTGGTGGAGAGAACTGAGCAGAATATTCCCTGGAGTTGTTATAACATGGGGACACATTTTTTTCCAAAAGGTTCATAGGTAAAAAGTACACTAGTTACCCTTGTGGGCCATTTTAAGCCTAGCTAATTTCCTTTTTTGTGCTCAAAATAACCTATCCCATTTGGTTATAGACTGGCCTTACCCATTCCATGGTCGATTACTGTATATTTAATGAGAACAACTGAATCATACCATATATAATTTGAGGGATAATTTTTCTTTGTTCTACCAATTATAACTACCCGACCCACATATGGATAGGTATGTCCTCTGGCTTGTAACAAATACACATGCTCTTGCATACAGCTATCATACGATGTTGGCAGATTTGGTCTACATTTTCTTCTTAGGTCCTTTACTCCCCTTGTGCCTGCTGTGCATAAAGCCTTCATCAATCAAGCACACCCAAGCACATTCATTTCCCCATACTAGTTATCCTCATCATGCTGGTGAGAGCCATATGGTGGGGCTGTCATCCAGGCAGCCATGTGGGTGTATTATGTCTCCATCTCTGCCCATTCATCTGCATGCCTGCTGAAGGTAAGAGGGAGATCCTTGCCCCATTAGTCAGATAGTCTGGCTGATCTCCAGGAAGAGGGGCCCTATGAAGACCATACTAGCATCCTCAGCCTTAGAACTAACAGCATTTCCATAACAATCACCTGCATCATGCTTTGCACAAGGTATCAAAGCATTTTTATGGCCCTAAACCTGCTCCTTATTGGCTGACAGGGTCAATAGCATCACAGCAGGGGCCTCCTATGCCTTCCCCTGAACCATATCACACACACACACACACACACACACACACACACACACACACACACACACACACACACACACACACAAGGGTGACCATCACTGGCTTGGTAGCATTCGTTGTCATGCAAGCCTCCATTTACATGACAGCAACCTTGTTGACTAGAACTATCAATTAACCCCTTGTACTGGAAATCTGGCAAAAACTGCTTATTGCTACCTTACTCCCAACTCCTCAGCACCTAATGTACTATTCCAACTAGGGTCACCTGGATCACTGTCAGGGCTTCTTCCTTCTATTCCATACAGCTGGGTTCACACCTTTGGTCTGCTTTGATACACTGAAATTAAACTTATAGAAGCTTGACTTACTGGTCATACTATCCCTCCATTTTAGCTGCCTACAGCAGTATGTAATGATGACAACAATTGTTTAAGTATTTCTGAGGGGATGCTGTGTCCCTTGTACCCCCTCCTGTAGAGGCCATGTCCCCACTTATGATCTCCAAATACAGTACACTCTGAGTTTGACCTCTGTAGTTCTATGCTTACAGATAGTGGTGCATGTGCAGAGCTCCCATACTAGGCCTGTGTTTCTGTCCAAATATTACTATTAAGAGATCCATCATCTAAATATATTGTTATGGTCTACTGGGCAGTGGTAACCTTGTTCATGACAGACTTTGTTCATAGGTAAATATTAGGCATGGGTTCCAGGAGATCATTGAGGAGCCTAGCCAAATTTCCTAATTTTCCAACTGCCCCAATGCACTTTCTGGATATGTGACTTGCTCAGAATCACAAAGCCTGCATATGGAGGCTGAGGGAATCATACTCCAAATCAGAGGAAGTAGCTTGTTAAAAGCTCATTGCCTTAATCCTCTGTGCCAACTGACAGACAAATTATACCATCCCAGGTGGTACGAAAGCCCACAATCCCTATCTTAGGAGGCTACTGTCTTGTCCAGTAGTCCACTGGGGCCTAAATAAGTTTCAATGGATCTTTTACATCCAACTGACCTGCTACCAACTCAGGCAGATGAGATTACAGTTTAACATCGGTGCACTCAGGAATGCAGCCCCCCCCCCCCCCCATGCTGCACTGCAGTGTCAGTATTGGAATAATAAATACAAGTACCCAGAGGTAGAACAGAGCCAATAGCATTTTGTTCTTCCAGCATGAAAGGCAAATGTGCTCCCTGTTGAATCACTGACACCAACACTAAAGAATGGCCCACTCCCATATCAGGTGTCACACCCAGGCCCCAGGAATTCTAGCCACTAGACCATATAAACATAATGTATTTATAGTTGGTAAGCTGAACTACACCTGGTACCTTCACCAACCTGAATCAATCCACAGAAAAAGAGGGATGACTTAGGCAATTTCTGTTCCCTTCTTCTGGCACTTAGGCTGTAAACTGAATCCAGATAACTGGTGGTGAGGATGGCTATCAGCCATCAGCTGATACTGTGAACTTTGTTTTTGGGCACTAACTGTATTTATTCTGATGGAGGCTCACAAAAGTCTGAAGCTAGCCTCAAGATGTCCTTTATGACCCTGTGTACTAAGATTATGTCCACCATCTTTCCTTGTTTCCAGACACAAGAGTACCTGTTCACTCAACCTTCGACTTTTCATTAACAGTCTCCCCCATACACTCCCCTGATCATGCACTTTCACTCTTCTCTGCACTCTGTCCACTACATTAATGTCTATTTTTCTATAAGGACTCCAGAAAAGTGTGCGGTACTTTGACTGTGATTTTACCAATAACTGGTAGAGAGAGGAAATTGCCTCCTTTTTTCCTGGATTCTTTTCTATGGATGATGAAGTTGAGCTTCCCATTAACCCTGGACTTTGCTTCTTCTCCCTATACTTCCTGGTGGCTATCACCAGACCTAGTTCTTAGTCTTCATCTGTCTGCCTGAGCTGTAGTCCCATACATAAACTGTACTGTTTTTAATCTTAGTTGCCATCTATCAGCCCATCATGTTGAGTTCATTAGATTCCTTGATAAACTCACACCTCCACTGACAACTGTGTACCCAGTCTTGGTGTCATCTATGAAAATGCTGATTCAATTACTGATGTCCTTTGCTACATCCAAGACAAACTCATTGAACAGCTTTGGGCCCAGAAATTATCAGTGTAAAGCATTAAAAATGCCTCTTCCTGTCCCCTGGCAAAGATCATTTAGACAAAATCCTTTACATCTACTTTTCTAACCATTTTCACCATTTCTGTTTTAGTTACTAAATCATCTCCTCTCTCCATACCATTTGAATGCTCATAAAAGTAAAACAGTGTCATTCACCTGCAATATCTAAGTGTTTAAACAGAGCATTAGTTTGAACTTATATCAGACATGTGATTACATATTCTGCCCTTCAGTCTACAGTTAGTTTTACCCACAGTCCATACACAGGGCAAAATACATTAAATTTTTGTGTTACAGTTTGCAGTCCCATTTACCAAATATTAGATATTGCAGGTGAAGGACACTCTTTTAATTTCATAAGCATTGTCAGAGTATATCAATTGTAGAGAGGAGGTGATTTAGTAATTAAAAGAGAAAATTTGCAATGTAAATGGATTAATGAACTACATGCTGACATACAATACCAGGTTTAAATGAAGCAGTAAACTCGAAACCTGTTTTGAGATTAATATAACAGAACTGTAAATGATACTATCTCTTTAAACATGAATGTGATGTCATTTGGACATGTGGCCCTGAAAACTTTTGAATTGCAACATTTAAATTTGTTTGTACTAGACCTGATGAAGCAGCTTGTGAAAGCTTTTTAATTCATCTTTATTAAAGTTATGTGAGCAAGAATATAATCTGTGTTTGGGGAAGCCATTCTTGTTGTTACATTTTTTTGCATTTTTGGTTTGGCTATACATTTACCTGCTGGCCTCAAATAATAATAACAACAATAATAATAATAAGCATAATTATAATAATAATAACAAAGCATTGATGAGAAGAACATTAAAGTTTATAGCAAACTAAATAAATGAAACTGTATATTTAATATAATGGTGGTGGCATATGGGTGGAAGAAGAATGGAAATGTGGAGTAAGATGGGTTATAAGGAGTGAAAAGTATATTGTTAACGTGTTAAGACATTAGGGATAGTCTGGAGCATGGGCATGACCAAGTGGAGACGTGGAATTGTTTTAACTCTTTTTGGAAAATGTCTTGTTTGGCTTCATTTCATTGTTAAGCTATTTCAGGCACTTGTCAAAGGTTTGCTCACGCTCATCACTGCCTTCAAATCTCCAAGCTAGTAATCCACCATTTACCTCAGTTTTGTACATCCTGCTCCTTGTTAGTCACATATTTAGTATGCTGTCCTTTCTGTCTGCTTCCTATTGTGAACCACATAATTTTGCTGTCACCACCTGCCAGGGACAGCTTTTACTTCTACCAGTGAACAGCTGTTACCATCCTGAAAGCAGATTAAGAAGCCTTTCTTCATATCACTCATCCGCCACATGTACACCTAGGGAGAATTTAGTCACTAACCAGCCGACTGCATGTCTTTGGGAAGTGGGAGGAAACCAGTGTACCTAGAGAAAAACCCACACGTAAACAGGGAGGACATGCAGACTCTGCGGAGAAAATACCCTAGCTGGGAATCAAACTTGAGAAACTCTTGCTGTGAAGCAAATGTGCTGCCCACTGTACCACCATGTTATCCCATGATTCTTTGAATCTTAGGCAGGATTCTATAAATCCTTTCTGATCTCTCTTTCATGGACATGAGTCTTAATAACTAGATGCAGTACACCATGAAGTAAAAATCTCCCATGTCACTCTCATATAATTAGCTGATTTATTTTATTTAATATTAAACCACTTAATATATATCCTTGTGACCTGCTATTACATTGGCTGTGAAGCCCATTGGTTAGCAAGTGTTTTGTCATGGGGTTGACAGTCATCTTTAAGCTATGGTACACATTCCCATTATCAGAAAACTATTAGAAAATTACACGGTTTTGTTTTATGCCAGTTTTAACAGTATAGTGTAAGAAGATGCTGGACCTGCATTCTGGCTAACTCAAAGGATATCAACAGTGCTAAGGCAGAGATCAGTAACTCTTGGGATTAATCAAAATCTACATTTTTAACACATTAATACCAAATAAAATGCATGATAAAGCTCTTCAAAATGAATGAAGGGTGAGAGAAAAGGTGACAGCGAAAGACAGATAAGAATATTTGTTATAAATACTGATACAGACTCAGGAATGACAAAAATCCATAACTACAAATTATAACTGTAACAAAAGGCAAACTGCGAACATAAACATTTAAAACACTCATGTTCTCATATGTTTGGGAAGAGACATAGTAAGCAGAATTTTATGTAAAACCATAACAGGTATATACCTCCCCTTGAATATCTGAAACCTATTTTCAGCTAGCTCTGGAAATCAGTGATTCACGAGCAGTTTGAAATACAACAAAATGGCTAGAGTCTGATCATTTAAAAAACAAGTATCGGGTGTCTGCAGAATGCAACATCAGTTCTGGCTGAGTGTCAGTTTTCATTTAGTTATTTTTAAAATGCTGACTAACCCTTGATTGATTAAACTTGGCTGTCCTACACTGGCATGTATACTAAACCCTTCTATCCAAGAATAGCAAGTGTTTTTAGTACAGTCTGTGAAACATGATTCTGCAAAGTAATATCTTTGTTTTCTGTAACTGTGCAAACTGGTGGGCAAAACGTAAAACTGAGAAACTCATAAAATAATGTTAGAACAAACATGAACTGTTCTATCACATTTACACACATAACAAACACAGACCTTCCTCCCAAGAGAACAGACTTACGTTTGCTCTATACTTTATTACATTTTTCCACTAATTTAAACTCCACAAAGTCCTCTGGGAAGCTATCCCAAGCATCTATAATCTTCTGTATGAACAATTAACTTCCATTACTACTAAGCTAAACTCTTAACATGTTCAGATTATCTCCCTTTCATCATGTACATCCCATTTTTCTGAAAGCAACTCTGTGCTTGGACCCAGCAAATTTCAAAATGTTTTTTGAAATTTAATATATTTTATTCACTTCATCCTTTGTATGACGGTACACATAATAAATTAATTTATCCTGTCTTCATACATCCTAATGTATAGGCTCTGCACCACTTCTAGACTGCCTTTGTCTCTATGGAGATGGGGACTCTAGAACTGTATGTACTACTCCATGGTAAGCCCACTATGTCCTTAGGTCCTTTCTTCACGAGTGATACAGGTCAGTATTTACACAAGCAGAATGAAATTTGACCAGGACACCACAGAAACTCCATTGGTTCTAGAAGTAAAAAGAAACTCAGTGCTTCTATGTTATATAAGAAATAAAGACTATCTTTGTGTGTGTGTGTGTGTGTGTGTGTGTGTGTGTGTGTGTGTGTGTGTGTGTGTGTGTGTGTGTGTGTGTGTGTGTGTGTGTGTGTGTGTGTGTGTGTGTGTGTGTAGAAGCAGAGCTATGGTATGGTAAAAAGGGCAGCTTTCTCGGGCACTAGGTGTTATGGGACATAATCTGAAATGACAATCAGTGTGAAGCTCACAGATTCATAGGTATATATTAGTCTAACAACCACCACAGCCTTTATACGCCTAGCCACGCAACCCAGCCCTGCTGCATCCCCTTGTAATGTGCATCTAAACTGGAATGGTATGTTAGTGGGTTTCTCAAAAGTTATATGAGGTGAAGGTATGTTAGTTAGGGAATTTTTACCATGACCTCCGTCTCTAGGAAACATGGGGGCCAACCAGTGATGAATTGCAGATTTGCCATCTGTTGGTCAAGGTTATGTTTGAATAGGGTTGGTGATGGACTCTGCTTCGCATGAATGGGGGCCTACTCTGGAGTATGGGGATCCTATCAGACACATCTCACCTGCATGCTCTATTTATGTGTCAAGCAAAATTCACATTCCTGGATCTAGTGTTTCTGGTGCTGTTCATTTTGCATATCTGCACAAGCTCCATCAAGGCTGGATCTAAGAATTTATTTTATGCTAAACACGGATCACCTCTCAGCAACTTGTGAGAGACACTAGAGAGACAGGGCTGTAAGGTGATCTGTATATGACAATGTGTTAATACCCTGAATTCTCTTGATGAGGAACCTCTGTGGGAGTTCCAACTGTTGCATATGCCTAGTCAGTACATGCTGAAGGGGGCACTGCACTCAATGAAAGGTCTGTAAGGGCTGATTAGAGTGGTACTATACCTTTCTTGGACCTGGATGTCACCCCCTACTTATAAATTGGGTGACGTAGAATTATTTTCTTACTATCTTGGCTATGTGTTGGTCAAAGGCCATATTACTGTCTACATATGTTCACAGATCTCCAGCTACAGGGCCAACTCTTAGAGGTGTCTTATCAATGGAGTAATTTGCCTGGGTGGACATTTTCCCAAAAAGCACTGTAGTGTGCTTCTTTGCATTAAGTTTTAATCCGTGGCTTTGACACCAGTCATTAGTCTGCATTAGACCCTCTTGCAGGATACTGGTGTCATGGGAGGAATTTATGACAGCTCCCAAGTTGCAGTCAGTGAATATGGTGAGCCAGAGTCCCTTGATATTAACCTTGACATCAGAGAAGTAGATAAAGAGGAGTGAGCCAGCATGGAGCCCTGTGGTACTCCTCTGGTGGCCTGACTCTTGCTGGAGGTGGTCTCACCAATCCTTTATTCTTGGGTCCTATCTGTGAGCCAGTTGGCAACTGAGAAGAGTTATGTATGGATCTGTGCCTAGTTCTGTGAGTTTGTCGACAATACCCAAGTGGGATATTGTATTGCATGTCTTAGCCATAAGGCAGTATGCACTGTTTTTCCTTCATCTATTGCCTTGGTTACCTTCTCAAAGAAGTCTACCCAGTTAAGTAGGAATAACGTTCCCTTGAAAAAAACAAGTTGGTAAAGGCCCAGTATCTGTAGGTTGTCAATGTCTTTGATAATTTCCATGATAATTTGTTCCATGGCTTTGCATATTAGACTAGTTAAGTTAATGGGTCCATAGTTTCCTGGGTCAGTTGATGGTTCATCCTTGTGAAGGGAGAAAACTGCATATACATAGACTGTTTTGAGGCTTAAGTTGAAAAGTGACGCAAGTGATATTGATAGGTCATATTTCAGGCTATTTAAAAGGCAACATGGGATACTGTTGGGCCCCATTCAGGCTATGTTTTTGGCTTTAGTGAGCACCACTATGACCTAGTGAGCTGGAGGGGTTATGTTGGTAGGGAATTCACTGGGGGTGGGGGGAGTGAAGGCTGAAGTCTGAGCTGAGTTTGTTGGCCAGATTTGCTGCATCACTCTGCTCAGTGAAGGTGGTACCATTTACTGCCAGTTCTGTATGGTTTACTATCAAAATCAAGAATCACAGTTCTTCTTGCATTTACTTAGCCAAAAATAAATGCCGAAAATAGAGATTGTTTGTCTTTTCGGCTTTTCCCGGTTAGGGGTCGCCACAGTGGAACTCCGGTCCGCTAATGACTGGCAGTCGATTTTTATGGTACTGAGTTGCCAGCCCAACGCCCAACCTTCAGCAAAGGCACACCCATTCACACATGTCTTTTGGAGGCCACTCAACCGCAGGGAGGACATGCAGACTCCACACAGAAGGCACTCCAGCTGAGAATCGAACAGGAGAACCTCTTGCTGTGAGGCAACAACACTACCGCTGTACCACCGCGGCTTAATAAATTGATGACAGAGATAATGTTGATAATTCTCAAGTTGATATTATCGACATTACCCAGGTTAACTTGACTTCCGGTGATTTTCTACTTAACACTTAGCAGGGGGCAAGCCCCTCTGCACCGCATAGCGTATATATATATATATATATATATATATATATATATATATATATAAACTCTGAGATTGCACTACAGTGAGGAAAAAGGTCAATTTCCCGATCCCTGTAGTGCGATCTCCAATCAGAACATCGACCTCATATGCACGAATACATACTAGCATTCACTAAGGTAAATTTGAACATTTTCAGATCTGTGTTATGAAAACTGGGAACTATGCATTCGGCCATCCCAGTTTTGTGAAACTGTTATTCCACATTTTAATAGTAAACCGTTCTGTAAATTGTTGAATGTTACTTTTGAGGTTTTGGACGTAGCTGTAGAAGGCCTTGTGTGTTGTCTTTAGCCTGAGAGGCTACCTTGACCCCGTAATTGGCTTGTTGGACTTTTTCTTGTTTAGTTTAACTGCTGAACTTATCATTATGAGAGTTTCTCTTTCTGATTTTTGGCCATGACTTTTTTCCTTCTGTTATATACCCTGTTAAGATTAGAAGTCCAGCAGTGTGGTTTGTTTTGGGCTTACTTCTGGTAGTTACAGCTGTCTCTATGCAGCCATTTACATGCTGAACAATTCAGCATAGGATGTTGTGAATTTGGGATTAGGAGAGGCACTGAATTTTGATAAAGTGTTGCTTTGCATCCTATTAAGTGACTAACTTTTGCAGCACTCTCCCATACTGGTGAGGAATAAGTCCAGTTTGAGCCTCCAGTTGCAGAGTGCACTCCTTGATCCAAGGCATTTGTGTTAATAATGTTCAGGAACATCTGTGCCTGCAAGTTGGAGGCAGTATACATTCCCCAGTTTATAGACAGGTAATTAAGGTTTCCCATAAATTAAATGCTTGATTCGATGGAGAGTGCCTCCAGTAGATCTAAATAAGAATTGCAGGATCTGGATGTGCATGAACTCCATTGTATCATTCTGTTTAATCAACCTTGAGGTACACTTGCTGCTAATGCAGACTGAGACACATCTATCTTTAATCCTTGTCTGTGTGGCTAATGGTCTAAGTGTGTGGAAGGCACTGTAGCCTTGCAGTGCAGGAGTACTTCCTGTAGCTTTAAACCAGGTTTCAGTAATGGAACAGATACCTGTATTCTTCAGAGTGAGGAGCGCTTACAGGGTGTGGAATTCCTTGTTAAGGCTCCTAGCACTGAGCAGTAACACCTTTAAGTTCCTCTGGGTTTTACTTGCAATGCCGGTAGGTTCATCACTTTTACATTGCCTAAAAAACTCTCTAAGGGGGTTGATAAAGTTTTAGCCAAAATTCTGAAACCCAGGGGGAATAGGGGCAGGCCATTTTGGCAAAAGCAACATGGTCTGTTAACCTTACCCTCCCATTCTGAAATATATTGAAACTCCCCCCTGCATTGACACCAGAAACTGTCAATTGTTAAAGACAATCATTTTTTTGTTCATACTGTGGCATCATCCTTGGTGAAGGCAGAATGCTACTCAGTGCAAGGTGCATAACAGTCTTAGATACAGTCAGAGAGATCTTTAATGCCTCTCTTCATTATAGTCCAGAGAGGTACATATCAGGTCATTTATGCCCACATGGTCTATGACAGAATCATAATGGTACCTGTGGTACAAAGACTTGACTGCTTGTGTAACTTGATGGATCTTGGCTCCGGATAGGCAGCTGACTATAATCTTCTCCTTGTCCAGTCTGAAGAGTGAGGCGTCTGTGTGCCGTACAATGGTGTTCCCTATGAAAAGAGTCCTAGTTTAACTGTTTGCTTGCCAAGTGCAATATGTCTTTTATTCCATGCCAGCTTCAGTGCTTCAAGTGTTGTATAACTTGCAGTAGCAAGCCAGTAGAACTTTTTTCTCTTCAACTTTGGATATTGTGAGACAGCTCTTCCTGCTCTTTAACGAGGAGTACTAAATTGGGAAGCTGACCTTTTTTTCTTCTCGTCCATCATAAGTTGAAGGGTGTCAAGTGTGGAAGGGCACTGGACACAAGATGCGCCATCTACTGTGAATGTGGGTGTTTGTGTCTGTGTGTATAAACATGTGCACAAGTACAGTTGTTATTTTCAATGTTACCAGAATCTGAATCTGTACCTGTTAACACTGAATATTTTGATTAAACACGTTCCTAGCCCTTTGTCAGAGAAAATATGCTGTTTTGGCTCTTTACATGTAAATTGTTTTATGGTTCATGAGATATGAAGAATTTAGAGCTGTTTTAATAATATGAAATTGTTTAGGGTTGTTCATTCACCACTTCCTGCAGAACCTGCATTATATCACCACTGAACAGAACAGTCTGAACATACTACAGCTTGTTTTAAAAGGAAAGTCAAATTTTATTTGTTGGAAATATTTCTGACTATCAAGTAGTGGGTACTGTACCAGGGCCACTGCTGACTGTCCCTTTTTGTTCTTGTTTGTTTGGGACTCATTCAGATTTTGGAATCCTAACTGGGCAAAGAAGCTACATCATTGAATTATAGATTTACTGCACTTTATTTATAGCCTGACATTTCAGTCATCAACAATAAGTACTTGGAAAAATGCTTAACAGATGCAGTTAGTTTTTCTGTCATTAGACTATCACATACGAAATAATCTTGTTTTCCTTTGTCTGCACGATGGAAATACTATTCTGTGTGGGTAATTAAATCTTTTATAAAATGAAAGTGTTTTTGTTTACTCATTTAAAAAAATTGTGGCTAATGTCTTAGTTTTCTGGTAAAGGACTTCCCCACAGTATTAGTGTCTCTTTTTCCATCCACTCTTTTGAAGAGACAGAGACTGCACTGCCATCAGCTATCATAACATAATGTTGGCTGGAAAGCTGAAAGATGGATGAGTTCAGCTACTCATGTGTGCCTGATCCTGATGTCAGATTAATAGTCTGACTACTGATAGCATACTGTGAAGGGGTGCTCTCACTTGACATGTACCATTAGCCCCTCCTGGGAAATATTGTGAGTGTGTAAGCAATGTCTTTTGGCCTTTCCTGGTTAGGGGTTGCCACAGTAGATCACCGGTCCACAGACTGATTGGCAGTGAAGTATTTAGGGTGTTGAGTTGCCAGCCCCAGCACCCAACCTTCACACTAGGCACACACACACACACACACACACACACACACACACACACACACACACACACACACACACACACACCTACCTGCATGTCTTTAAAACTCACTCAACCACAGAGAGGACATGCAGACTCCGCACAGAAGGCGCTCTGGTCAAGAATTGAACCGGAGAACCTCTTGCTGTGAGGTGACAATGCTAACCACTGCGACACTGCAGAAGACATTGTGTGTATGTATATGAAAAATGACTGGCTATCTGTCAGTTACTATCAGTGAGCTGGAACTGGGCTCTGACTGAAGTAAGTGAGATCATGACTATTCAGCAATTATAACCTGTTTTAGAGTTGGGCTCTGACTGAGGTAAGTGAGATCATGAGGAGTCAACGATTATAACCTGCTCTAGACTTCAGCTCTGACTGAGGTAAGCGAAATCATGAGAAGTCAGTGATTACAACCTGTTATAGAGCTGGACTATGACTGAGGTAAGCAAGATCATGAGAAGTCAGTGATTACAACCTGTTATAGAGCTGGACTATGACTGAGGTAAGCAAGATCATGAGAAGTCAGTGATTACAACCTGTTATAGAGCTGGACTATGACTGAGGTAAGCAAGATCATGAGAAGTCAGTGATTATAATCTGTTATAGAGCTGGGCTATGACTGAGGTAACTGAGATCATGAGGAGGCAACGATTATAACCTGTTCTAGACTTGAGCTCCGACTGAGGTAAGTGAGATCATGAAGAGTCAATGATTATAACTTGTTCTAGACTTGAGCTCTGACTGAGGTAAGCGAGATCATGAGAAGTCAGTGATTATAACCTGTTATAGAGCTGGACTCTGACTGAGGTAAGTGAGATCACGAGGAGTGAGAAATTATAACCTCTTCTAAAGCTGGACTCTGACTGAGGTAAGTGAGATCATGAGGAGGCAATGATTATAACCTGTTCTAGACTTGAGCTCCAACTGAGATAAGTGAGATCATGAGGAGTCAACGATTATAACATGTTCTAGACGTGAGCTCCGACTGAGGTAAGTGAGGTCATGAAGAGTCAATGATTATAACCTGTTCTAGACTTCAGCTCTGACTGAGGTAAGCGAGATCATGAGAAGTCAGTGATTATAATCTGTTATAGAGCTGGGCTATGACTGAGGTAAGTGAGATCATGAAGAGTCAATGATTATAACCTGTTCTAGACTTCAGCTCTGACTGAGGTAAGCGAGATAATGAGAAGTCAGTGATTACAACCTGTTATAGAGCTGGACTATGACTGATGTAAGCGAGATCATGAGAAGTCAGTGATTATAATCTGTTATAGAGCTGGGCTATGACTGAGGTAAGTGAGATCACAAGGAGTGAGCAATTATAACCTCTTCTAAAGCTGGACTCTGACTGAGGTAAGTGAGATCATGAGGAGCCAATGATTATAACCTGTTCTAGACGTGAGCTCCGACTGAGGTAAGTGAGATCATGAAGAGTCAATGATTATAACCTGTTCTAGACTTCAGCTCTGACTGAGGTAAGCGAGATCATGAGAAGTCAGTAATTACAACCTGTTATAGAGCTGGACTATGACTGAGGTAAGCGAGATCATGAGAAGTCAGTGATTATAATCTGTTATAGAGCTGGGCTATGACTGAGGTAAGTGAGATCACGAGGAGTGAGCAATTATAACCTCTTCTAAAGCTGGACTCTGACTGAGGTAAGTGAGATCATGAGGAGGCAACGATTATAACCTGTTCTAGACTTGAGCTCTGACTGAGGTAAGCGAGATCATGAGAAGTCAGTGATTATAACCTGTTATAGAGCTGGACTCTGACTGAGGTAAGTGAGATCACGAGGAGTGAGAAATTATAACCTCTTCTAAAGCTGGACTCTGACTGAGGTAAGTGAGATCATGAGGAGGCAATGATTATAACCTGTTCTAGACTTGAGCTCCAACTGAGATAAGTGAGATCATGAGGAGTCAATGAATATAACATGTTCTAGACCTGAGCTCCGACTGAGGTAAGTGAGATCATGAAGAGTCAATGATTATAACCTGTTCTAGACTTCAGCTCTGACTGAGGTAAGCGAGATCATGAGAAGTCAGTGATTATAATCTGTTATAGAGCTGGGCTATGACTGAGGTAAGTGAGATCATGAAGAGTCAATGATTATAACCTGTTCTAGACTTCAGCTCTGACTGAGGTAAGCGAGATCATGAGAAGTCAGTGATTACAACCTGTTATAGAGCTGGACTATGACTGATGTAAGCGAGATCATGAGAAGTCAGTGATTATAATCTGTTATAGAGCTGGGCTATGACTGAGGTAAGTGAGATCACAAGGAGTGAGCAATTATAACCTCTTCTAAAGCTGGACTCTGACTGAGGTAAGTGAGATCATGAGGAGCCAATGATTATAACCTGTTCTAGACGTGAGCTCCGACTGAGGTAAGTGAGATCATGAAGAGTCAATGATTATAACCTGTTCTAGACTTCAGCTCTGACTGAGGTAAGCGAGATCATGAGAAGTCAGTAATTACAACCTGTTATAGAGCTGGACTATGACTGAGGTAAGCAAGATCATGAGAAGTCAGTGATTATAATCTGTTATAGAGCTGGGCTATGACTGAGGTAAGTGAGATCACGAGGAGTGAGCAATTATAACCTCTTCTAAAGCTGGACTCTGACTGAGGTAAGTGAGATCATGAGGAGGCAACGATTATAACCTGTTCTAGACTTGAGCTCTGACTGAGGTAAGCGAGATCATGAGAAGTCTGTGATTATAACCTGTTATAGAGCTGGACTCTGACTGAGGTAAATGAGATCACGAGGAGTGAGCAATTATAATCTCTTCTAAAGCTGGACTCTGACTGAGGTAAGTGAGATCATGAGGAGTTAGCAGTTACAACTGGTTCTAGAACTGGGCTGTGATTTAAGTGAGATCATGAGGAGTCAGTGATTATAACCTGTTTTAGAGCTGACAGTATACAGCTCACTTGTGCATGACAGGTGCTGGCTACAATCTAAAGCAATATTGCACATTTGCTGTGCTTTCTTAAGGCAAATCACCATCCTGCATACATATCTAGGAGGCAGTTGTGTGGATTACGGCTGTGTAGCCCCTGCTCCCTTTCACATTGATGATATCCATATGGATTTGGGCTCTGTAACCCACATCACACCTTTACACTGGTGGCGGTGGTGGTGCTGAGTGGGGCTACATAAAGTACAGTTTTGTACCTACCATAAATGTAGATGTTCGAGGATCCACATTGCTGCAGTCCTAACTATTGGGTAGTCCGCTGTCCAGTCGGCCCGAATACCAAAGTATATGGCTGACGTCGGTCAGGGCGCATTAGACTGACGTCAGTACGTCAGGGTACTAATGCGCATGACCGACGTCATATCCTCAGTCTTTTCTTGCCCCAGATGTCAGAAGACCCTGAAAAATAAGGCCAAAAACCAAACACTCCCAACATACCTGCACCAAAATATATACATATATATATATATATATACAGAATATACAAAAATAGCAGAATATAACCTCACCTACACAACCACCCCTAAACACAGAGGGGGAGGAGGGAGGGTAAATTGGACTGCAGCAATGTGGATCCTCGAACATCTACATTTATGGTAGGTACAAAACTGTACTATGTTCTTCATTCCACATTGCTGCAGTCCTAACTATTGGGTAGAATCCCAAAGCAGAGGTAAGGGAGGCTGGCAAATCATAAGGAAGCAGGAACTGACAACATGCCTTGCAAAATAGCAGTGGCAAAACCAGCCCTAGACTTAGAGTAGAGAGGAAGGTGATAATGCTTAGAGAAAGTATGCACTGAACTCCAAGTAGCTGCCTCCAAAATATCCTTAGTTGCCACCCCCCGTAGAAATGCTGTTGAAGTGGCAGTAGCCCTAGTGGAATGAGGCCTAATCCCAGCTGGAATTTCCTTGCCATGATGGGAATAACAAAATGCAATGCAACACCCAATCCATCTAGAAATAGTTTGTTTTGACACAGGCTTGCCCTGAGAACTCAAAGCAAAAGAAATAAACAACTGCTGAGACTGCCTAAAATCTTTAGTCCTGCTCAAATAATAACGCAATTGCCTGTGTACATCTAAAGTGTGCAAAATCTTCTCCCCTTTATTTTGAGGATCTGCATAAAAGTAGGCAAATGAATAGTTTGGTTTAAAGCCACACTAGAAACCACCTTAGGCATAAAGGAAGGATTAGTACGTAAAGATACCCTATCCTTATGAAAAATCAAAAAAGGTTCCACTGCCATAAGGGCCTGTAACTCAGAAACCCTTCTTGCAGAAGTAATGGCCAACAAAAAAGCAGTCTTCCATGACAAGTATTTCAATTCAGCAGTAGCCGAGGCTCAAAAGGTTGTAGAGTAAGTTTCTCCAACACAAAATTGAGATCCCAAGCAGGAGTAGGAGCTCTACATTGGGGTCTTATATTCTTTGCCCTCTAAGAAATTGCTTGAACAAAGGATGCGAAAACAATGGTGGGTCACAATCATAGTGAGCTGAAATTGCTGCAGCATGAATCTTAATGGAAGAGAAAGACAAACCTTTGTCCAATAACTCAGTAAGATATTGAAGAGCCACACTCAAATTTGGCTCGAAATCTCCAAATTGTTTGCTGCACTCCAAAATAAAAATCTCTTCCATTTTTCTGCGTACACTTTTCTTGTACTAGGTCTCCTGGCTTCCATAATCACATTTAAAACTTGTTGAGGAAGTTGAGACCTGCTGCCCTTCAAAACAGAATATGCCAGGCTGTTAGATGAAGAGAGTGAAGCTTGACATTGAGCAGGTGACCTTCTCTCTGAGACAACAGGTGAGGAATCAAGGGTAAAGGCCATGGAGGCTTCCTTACCAGACTCCTCAGTAATGGGTACCAGTGCTGCCGAGGCCAATCCGGAGCTATTAAAATCATCCTTGGCTTGTCTTGTCTGACCTTTAGAAGCACTTGTGGAAGAAGAGGCAGAGGTGGAAACACATACACATGAAGATTTTTCCAACTGAAAGAAAGAGCGTCCACTTTCCAAGCTGTGTGATGAAACTTCTTTGTGCAAAACTTTGGCAGCTGGTGGTTTAGTGGAGAAGCGAACAGATCTATGTCTGGAGTTCCCCATGACACTGTCAATTTTTGAAATACATGAAGATCCAGTTTCCACTCGTGGGGATCCATGATTTGTCTGCTTAACACATCTGCTAAGGAGTTCTGTGCTCCCGGCAGAAACCTTGCCTGAAGAGTTAGTTGCAAGCTGAGCGCAGTCTCCCATAAAATCATTGCTTGCCTGCACAATGGGTAAGAATGTACCCCTTGTTTGTTGATGTACCACATGACAGTTGTGTTGTCTGTTAGAATCAACACCTGCCCTGGAAGAAGTAACTCCTTGAAAGCCATTAATGCAAACTGGACTGCTAACATCTCTTTCATGTTGATATGTAGATGCTGTAGTCTGGCAGGCCACTTGTCTTGTATCCACTTTCCATTTAGATGAGCTCCCCAAGCAATGTCTGAGGCATCTGTCGTTAGAATCTGACTCGCCTCTGGCCGGGTCACAGAGAGTCCCTTGTTTAGGTGACATTCCTGAGCCCACCACAAAAATTCCTTTTGAATGCAAGGTATTATTTGAATGACAGTGTCCAAATCCTGGCAGTGCTGTGTCCATACATTTTGAGATACCATTGTAGCTTCCTCATATGCAGTTTGGCATTGGGAAGCACCAGAATACAAGATGCCATGAACCCTAAGGCTTGAAGGACTGTCCTTACAGTCAGCCCGGACTGAAGAGATAGTTGATGGAAGTAACTGGAAAGATTCTTTTGTTTGTCCGGGGTTAAAAGGCCATCTGGGCTGCTGTATTCAGTCTCACACCCAGAAAGCACATGTCTTGAGAGGGTACTAGACTGGACTTTATTTCGTTCACAGAATACCCTAGGCATCTTAGCACTGCTATGACATATTCCAGATGCTGTAGAAGGTCTTCCTTTTCTTGAGCCAGAATCAGGCAATCGTCCAAGTAAGGGTAGATTTGAATCCCTTGTAGCCTGAAGTAAGCTATCACTGGAGCCAGAACCTTTGTGAATACTCTGGGCGCAGTAGATAAGCCAAAGGGCAATGCAGAGAACTGATAATGAGAACTTCCAGCTCGAAAACGCAGATACTTTCTGCAACTTAACCTTATAGGCACATGAAGGTAAGCTTCCTTGAGATCTAAAGTTACCATCCAGTGATCCTTGCCCAGTAGAGGTAAAAGCTGTTGTAACGTCAACATTTTGAACTTGGGAATGTCCAGATAAGTGTTGAGGATAGATAAATCCAAAATTGGTCTCCACGTGTTCCCCTTCTTCGGTACTAGGAACAGGCGAGAATAAAATCCTAGGCCCCTTTCTGGCACAGGAACTGACTGAATGGCCCCTATTTGGAGTAACAGAGAAATTTGCTTGTGCGCCTCTTGTCTTTGTAGAGGAGGAATGTCTGGCATGCCTTTGAAAGGAGGCAAGGTATGGAAATAAAACCTGTAACCATGGTGAATGATATCCAGAACCCATCTGTCTTGGGTAATTAAATCCCAATTTTCTTTGAAAAGAGACAGCCTTCCTCCCAATGGTGCTGCCAGGCGAGAATGAACTGGCAGCTGAAAAGGCAGGTCATTGGGTCTGCTTACGAAAGGACTGACCCCTGCCCTCACCAGAAGTCTGAGCAGGGGAACTCCCTGTCCTAGGCCTAAAAGAACCCTGAGCTCTGCCCCTACCACGTCTAGACCTACCCCTAGACTGGGAATCATAAGCAGGATAAGTCCAACCCTTAGCAGGCCAATTTCTACTAAACTTCGGAGGCTGTACCTGCAAAAAATCTTTAACAGTTTGCATCGATTTAGCCTTGTCCTCCATTTTCTTCAAAACTGCTTCCACAGGCGAACCAAACAACACATCAGATTGCAAAGGAGCATCCAAAATCCTTGTCTTAACATGCTCAGCTAAATTCTGATCTCTCAACCAGGCGTGCCTACGAAGAACAGAACCAGTGGCAGCCACCCTGGAGGAGGCCTGTACAGCATCAAAACCACATTGCAAGGAATGTTTACCCACCTGTTCAGACACATGAACTAAATCCTGCAACTCTTTACAGTCAATACCTTCCGCCAGAGCATCCACCTTAGATTTCAACTGTGAAAGAAGATAATTCTGATATTTTAACATGTGAAACTGACAATTCAACGCCCTCATGGCTAAAGTGGAAGAAGTATACACTTTCTTTCCCCATCTATCCAAAGCCCTTGCCTCTTTATCAGGAGGGACAGGATTTTTAACAACTGAGGCCTTTACACCTTTAGGCCCCTGAGAGATAGTTTCGGGTCTGCCCTAGGACTCTTAAAAGATACTTATGAGCTTGAGGCACCCTATAATACCTATCCGGTTTAACTGGGGCAGGAGGCAAAGAATCAGGATTCAGAGAAGCCTCGGCAAAACATCTTCCACCACATTCAAAACAGGAGGTATAGCTAAAGGCCTATGCTGGGGTAAAACAAGAACTCCCTAAGCCTTTTCCTGGAATCAGAGAAATCTTGGCCTTCCCATTTAAAATGCTCCCTCATGGAATGCAAAGTCTCTGAAAATGAAAAATCCTCAGGAGGAGAAGCTGAAGGAGTAGAATCATCCACATCAGAATCAGAATAAGGAGGGAACTCCTGCAAGTCTTCAGCCGAAGACTCAGAAGCCTCCGAGCATTGCTCAAAACTCTCAAGCTCAGGTTCCACCCTAGGCCTCTTATCAGGAGGGGGCATAGAACCCCTTATCATAGTAATCAAATCCTCTGCCATTTTAAGCATATGTTTTTTAGGCAAAGACCCTGAAGCACTAGGAGAAACCCCCACTGAAGCCAAACTTGGCCTGCCCCTTAAAGAAGCCTTGGAAACAGAAGGGGAGGCCCTAACCACCTTAGGAAGTGAGGGAAGAACAGCCACCTGAGAAGCCCCCTCAGCCTGGCCTACTTCCTGAGAGGAAACATCCTGTAACAGTAAAGTCTCTCCCTGAGACTCCAAAGAAACACCTGGCAAAACCTCCGGCTCCACTGAGCCGTCTAAAGAACCGACGTCTGGGACTGTCGGTTCTTCCCCTCTAGGCTTTGCTATTTTGTCCTTGCGTTTTTTAGCCGAAGCCGGCGTCGGAACATCCGACGGCATTTTATAGTTACAACGCTTCCCAAACACTAACCTGGCACAGTCTAACCTTCTCTTAATAGTGCGTTTGTTAAATCTAGCACAAGAGCGGCATCCAACAACGTCGTGCTCCGGCCCTAAATAAGGAATACACAAAGTATGGTAATCCCTATGAGGTATCTGTTTCCCACAAGAAATACAGTTATTCACTTTTTCTGACATCCGGTTAAATACTGAGGCAAGAAAAAACCAAAATATTCCCCAACGGGGTACTTAGCCAACTTTGATTCGGTCTGAAACTCTGACTTCAGAAATTTTCAGAACGCCAACCTGCACTCGCAAAATTGCTTCTGCATCTGACCATGCGGCAAAAAAGACTGAGGATATGACGTCGGTCATGCGCATTAGTACCCTGACGTACTGACGTCAGTCTAATGCGCCCTGACCGACGTCAGCCATATACTTTGGTATTCGGGCCAACTGGACAGCGGACTACCCAATAGTTAGGACTGCAGCAATGTGGAATGAAGAACATCTTTTGAGATTCATCATACCCTTTAACAACTACTTCACTACCAAATGGAGTCTTAACTTTCTAAAGTGAAAGATAACACCAGAGATGTCTCTCATCTTGCTGAGGATTCACTACAACTGCAGTTACAAGCTTCATGACCCTGGACCAATTACCTGACTTTGTCCTTTGTTCTCTTGTTCTGGAAATGTACTTTCACAAACTGTATGAACATAAGACAAACTTAGAGATAAAAATGCAGAGTCCGCTGTTCTATGGTTTATCTCTGGCACAGAAGGCAGTTGAACTGCAAAATATAGAGTGGATCTACTGTGTTTCAGAAACATGCACTACTGTGGCCTATTCCTTATTTCTACATGTTCTGCCCTTCCTACTCAAATAATTTATATTAAAGACAAAACAATTAAAACATTTCAGTATCACAAAATCTCAATGAAACATTTCTCTTTTACAGCTGTTAGCCAATATAACAGCACATGGCTCACTTTTGAGGACAGATAATAAAAGGCAAGATCTATTCATAGTAATTGTCTGCACTGTCATCAACTCAGGGACCCATGCTATTAACCAGAAGGCTAAATTCCTCAGTAGGAGGATGTCACTGCCTCAGGGACACAGTGGGGGATCAGCCAGTAGCATGTGGTATCAAATGGAGTTAGAATACTGGTGAACGAGCTGGAGGCAAGGAGAAATCTGTTGGTTACATTTATGTACCAGTGAACAGAGCCAAGTATAGCTGAGCTCTGCTGTAATACCGAAAGCACATCATCACTGAAAAAATAGCTACTTTATTTTGTCTGAGAGTTCCTTAATGATACAGTATGCTCTCACATTTCAGAAATGTGTGGTTTATCTGGATAAGAAGCCTTTTTTATCAGGTCTTATACATGTAACTGCCTTAGAAGCTGCTTGGTTCAGTCTAAAGATGGGCATGTCCAACACTCCTTTATAACTATTCTAATTACGAGATATTGTTGGCTTTTTATTACTGTGCTTTTTTCACAATTAAACAGCAATGCATCAGCTACGACTTCTGATTAAAACAGTTGTGCACTGTGTTTTGCTCTCACTCAAATATTTATTAAAATGGCCTCTCCACAGTATGTCATGCAGTTAAATTATTAACTTATGTTTCCATCATTTTCTATTTTTTGCTTAAATAAGGTCAAGAACATTAATTTTTATGCAAAGTGACCCCAAAAGTGTTTTTTGTATTGCTCTTCTGCATGCTCACATAAGCCACAATAACCCATTTCATTCCTGTAATATATACTACAGATGGGATTGTTAAGTATTTTGTAGTCCTACTGCACTGCTCTGTTAATTCAGCAGTCTCCAGGATGCAGTTGCACTCATTTGCATTCCCTGGAAAAAAGTACTACGGATAGCCCTTTCTCTGATCAAATATTTCTACCATGTACCCCCCTCCCCTCACGCAGTGCATGCACAAATACATTACTCTAAGATACCACTCTGGCACAGCATAAACATGGTTTTGTTTAAAACAACATCCCCTCCACTAATAGATGTAGTGTTATTATTTTTGTTACTTATAATGCAGAACACAGTTACCTTTCTTTAATACAACAGACTTTTCTCGTATTCAGATACTGCTGTCCCTTCTGACTTAATGGTCTTTTCCCACTTTACTTGTATAAATCTGTCAATTCCTGCAAAACTGCTCTGCAAAGACCATGGCATTCTTGAATCCTGAAAACCCATGCGTATAAAGGCTGCTTACAGCAGATCTTCTGATACAAAAATCAACAACTTAAACTTTGCCATGGGTATAATTTATAAACACAAGTGGAAAGATTGGATTTTTTTTTATTTTGCCCCAACAGCTGCTGACCATTGGAGTATCGCATTAGCAAGTGACAAACTTTACACATGAGAGATGATCATGGTGAGAACCCAGGCAGCCATCAGAGATTTCTGATGCTGACCCTAACCCCTTCTCCTGTCTTTGCTTGACATACACTCAGTGAAATGCTGCAGTGCCATCCTGGAGGTACACATGTGTTTCTACACATGCTAATGAAGGGTACTGAGCATGTGCACTGGTTGGCAGAGTAAAGTACACATCCCAGCCCTTACACTGCATGTTTTAGCATGTGGCTTCCACCAGGTGTCAGCAAAGCAGTAGCCCAAGCTACCTCTATGATGGAACAATTTTGCCTATTATTCTCCTTCATGCCCCTCAAATTCAAATATCGTTTTTGTAGGTAACATTAATTGAATGTTTTTTTACCTGATCAGCCCACAGACATCAGAACCTACTAAATGAGCGACATCATGACATACAACAAACACCTATAAATCCTTACTGAGAAGCTAACTGATTCTGTTATTTTTCATATCATACTGACAGAGGTCCCCCTTTTAAACAAGATACATCTTTATTTCTCTTCACTTATCTTTCTCAAATATCTCAGTAAAAACTTTCAATATTCCATTCTGTGATAATGCACAGTATCAGGTGTTAACAAACCACTATGTGGAAAATGTTAGTGGGAGATCATTATATTCCACTGTTTCAAACTTGTTTTCTACAGTTCATCCTGTTTTGGAAAGCAGTCTCACTCTTCTGGAATTTGCTTCATTTGGTCTGCAGCATAACGTGGATTTTATATTAAATTCCAAATTGTATGAATGTCCATCATTTTCTGATACATCTTCAGGTTATGATACATAACTAATTTACATCAACTGCATTATGGCATCTCTGAATCAATCTACAAAGACACGACTCACCGTAAGGAAGAAACAAAGATCTGCACAATTTCAGTGCTCAGTTTTCATGGCATCAGCATAAGTTTGTTGTCAATGGTTCAAAAGCTACTTTGTGTCCTCTTAAATGCTACTGTAAAAAAAGATATTTTCTGGCATCTTAATCATACAATTCTTTTAGTTTTGTTTGTTCTTCTAAGACTGATCTCAGATCTGTTCCTTTTGCTCTTTTACTCCCATTTACAAAATATTCTAAAACTTCTTTAGTGCTATAACTAAACTGTATTCATTCCATCCTTTGTCATACCCTTATTTCCTTTACATCTTTTTCAGAAGTCAGAAATGATGGTTTTCTGTTAATTGAAAAGTTCCTATTCAGTGTACACCACTTCTCAACAGTCTTTTTATTTATATATTTATTGAATGAATGTAACATTTATTATTTGTTTACTAGGGTAGTATACCCATAAAAACTGACCAACTGCAAGCAAAACTTGGATGAAAAAAATACAAGAAATTTTTCACAAATTACAAGGTAGCACAATACAAAATATATACACTGTGATGACACAAGTATTTATTATAAGATAATAGCATCAATGGTGAAAAATAGTATTTACAATTTATACAACAAATTTCTAGGGTCATTGTAAAGGTAATGAAAAAGAGGGGAGAAAGAGAGAGAAGAAGGTGTAAGAAAATGATTAGAAGGTTAGTTGACACAACTATTGAGGAAACAGGTACACTGGACTTTCTTGAATAGACATGTTCCCCGCTCCCCCAATCTTTCTCTTTCTCTCTCATTCCCTCTCCCTTCCCTTTCCGAATTTTAGGAATCATATCAAGATTTGCTGTCCATCCTTATAGTATTATCTTGTATTCTGTTCTGTAAATTCTTCCCCATAATGGTTATATAGCTGTTACACAATCATTATTGAGTGAAACTTGGACAAAGGCTGAAAATATGAAGTCTGCCTTAATGAACGGCCCTTTGACTTAGATTCCAAAAGATTACTGTACTTGTCATGGCAAATGGAACTAACCAACAACTGAGAAAGGCACTACATTTCTACCTTCTTTTCCTTTAGCAAAAGACACAAAAACAAAACATCTTTGCAAAAAAATTTGGACAATGTCATGCAACATCTCTGCTGCCTGCAAATGTTTATGTTATTAAAAATTTGGTCCCAGGCATTACTCCTTTCTGACAGTAAAACTGCTATGAAATGGACTTATTTGGGTTAGATAGTAGTAGTGTATGTATATCTTTCTATATATCTATATATCTATATATATATATATATATATATATATATATTTACATTTATAAATATATATATATAAATACATATATATATATATATATATATATATATATATATATGTGTGTGTGTGTGTATGTGTGTGTGTCCATACGTTTATATCTATATCTAATATATATATATATATATATATATATATATATATATATATATATATATATATATATATATATATATACACACACACACACATGTATATATACATATATATATATATATATATATGTGTGTGTGTGTGTGTGTGCACGTGCGCATACAAGTGGGTTTTATCAGATTATCATGTGTTTGGAAACTCAAACATTATATGGTAGAGACCATATCATCAATTTCTGAAAACTCAAAGTAGTTGTACTGAGATCATGCTGCAGTGAGGATCAGGGAATATATATATATATATATATATATATATATATATATATATATATATATACATACATTAGAAAAACAAAGAAAACGAAGGTCAGGGCTAAAGGAAACTTATTTATTAGTATTATAAGCGCTTTTGTTCAACAACGATGTGTGAACTTCATCAGACAACTAATACAAAATCATCACCCCTTTTTAATACCCCTTATTAGTAACATGACAGAACCATCATCATGTGACATTAAAAAGTGAAGTAATTCTCAGCACACCTCCTCCTCTGTTAGAAATAAAAAAACAATATAAATACACTCTAAAACTGTATAAAAACATATTCAATAATATAGTGCCCTTATTGATCACACGTTAAATTTTACATTAATAAGTCCTAATAAATGATACTCTAATAACAACTCCCATTTCATCTCAATAAAGTCCTAAGTTTCAATAAACAAGCAATGGAACACAGGTCGTTCAAGCCTGGATAACAGTATGCATTTAATTCATCTTACCACTACAGTTCTTTTTTTTCAAGCTTTAAACTCAACAGGCCACCCCTCAACCCTAGTTTAACTTGTTCAATAACTCTGAACTTAAATGTATGCCCCAGGTTCAACTGAACATGTTTTGCTAATGCATCCATTTCCTTCCCTCTGCTAATACTACAAACATGTTCAGAAATCTATTCCTTCAACTTACATTCAGTCTTGCACATGTAAAAACACATGCATGCTTGACATTTCGCTAGGTACATGACTGCTTTAGAATTACATTCAAACTTATTCTGAATGAAATATTTTCTGTTCCTTATTGAAAAACTTTGGCTTCAAATTGTTTTAAAATGATGTGGATGGGAGGATAAATGGCGTAGGCATTATCCTGAAGGAACAGTATGCTAAGAGTGTTTTGGAGGTGAAAAGAGTGTCGGATAGAGTGATGTTTATGAAGCTGGAAATTGATGGTGTAATGATGAATGTTGTTAGTGCATATGCTCCACAAGTTGGGTGTGTGACGGATGAGAAAAAAAAATGTTGGAGTGAGTTGGATGAAGTGGTAATGACTGTACCCAAGGGTGAGAGACTGGTGATTGGAGCAGATTTCAATGGGCATGTTGGTGAAGGGAACAGAGGGATGAGGAAGTGATGGGTAGGTATGGTGTTAAGGAAAGCAATGCAGAAGGTCAGATGGTAGTGGATTTTGCGAAAAGGATGGACATGGCTGTGATGAATACGTATTTTAACAAGAGGGAGGAGCATAGGGTGACATACAAGAGTGGAGGAAGATGCACACAGGTGGATTATATCCTATGCAGGAGGTCCAGTCTGAAGGAGACTGGAGACTGTAAAGTGGTGACAGGGGAAAGTGTAGTTAGGCAGCATAGGATGGTGGTTTGTTGGATGACATTGGTGATCAAGAAGAGGAGGATGAGTGTGAAGGCAGCACCAAGGATCAAATGGTGGAAACTGAAAAAGGGTAATTGTGAGGTGATGTTCAGGGAAGAGTTAAGACAGGCACTGGGTGGCAGTGAAGAGTTACCAAATAGATGGGTAACTACAGCAGAGCTAGTAAGAGAGATGGCTAGAAAGGTGCTTGGTGTGACATCTGGAAAGAGGAAGGAGGACAAGGAGACATGGTGGTGGCATGAAGAAGTACAGGAGAGTATACAGAGAAAGAGGTTGGCGAAGAAGAAGTGGGATTGTCAGAAAGATGAAGAATATAGACTGGAGTATAAGGAGATGAGGTGGATGGCAAAGAGAGAGGTGGTGAAGGCTAAGGATAAGGTATATGACGAGTTGTATAAAAGGTTGGACACTAAGAAGGGAGAAAAGGACCTGTACCGATTAGCTAGACAGAGGGACCGAGCTAGTAAAGATGTGCAGCAGGTAAGGGTGATAAAGGATAATGAGGGAAATGTACTCACAAGCAAGGAGAGTGTGTTGAGCAGATGGAAAGAGTACTTTGAGAGGCTGATAAATGAAGAGACTGAGAGGGAGAGAAGGTTGGATGATGTGCGGATAGTGAATCATGAAGTGCAGTGGATTAGCAAGGAGGAAGTAAGGATAGCTATGAAGAGGATGAAGAACGGAAAGGCTGTTGGTCCAGATGACATACCTGTGGAAGCATGGAGGTGTTTAGGTGAAATGGCAGTGGAGTTTTTAACTAGATTGTTTAATGAAATCTTGGCAAGTGAGGGGATGCCTGAGGAATGGAGAAAAAGTGTTTTGGTTCTGATTTTTAAGAATAAGGGTGATGTGCAGAGCTGTAGTAACTACAGAGGGATTAAACTGATCAGTCACAGCATGAAGTTATGGGAAAGAGTAGTGGAAGTTAGGCTAAGAAGGTAGGTGATGATTAGTGATCACCGATATGGTTTAATGTCAGGAAAGAGCACTACAGATGCAATGTTTGCTCTGACAGTGTTGATGGAGAAGTACAGAGAAGGTCAGAAGGAGTTGCATTGTGTCTTTGTGGATTTAGAGAAAGCATATGACAGGGTGCCTAGAGAGGAGTTGTGGTATTGTATGAGGAAGTCGGGAGTGTCAGAGAAGTATGTAAGAGTGGTACAGGATATGTACGAGGGGAGTGTGACAGCAGTGAGGTCTGCGGTGGGAGTGACAAATGCGTTTAAGGTGGAGGTGGGATTACATCATGGATCAGCTCTGAGCCCTTTCTTATTTGCAATGGTGATGGACAGGTTGACAGACGAGATCAGACAGGAGTCCCCGTGGACTATGATGTTTGCAGATGACACTGTGATCTGTAGTGAGAGTAAGGAATAGGTGGAGTAGACCCTGGAGAGGTGGAGATATGCTCTAGAGAGAAGAGGAATTGAAGGTCAGCAGGACTAAGACAGAATATATCTGTGTTAATGAGAGGGAGGACAGAGGAATGGTGAGGATGCAGGGAGTAGAGGTGTCGAAGGTGGATGAGTTTAAATACTTGGGATCAACAGTTCAGAGTAATGGTGAGTGTGGAAGAGAGGTGAAGAAGAGAGTACAGGCAGGATGGACTGGGTGGAGAAGAGTGTCAGGAGTGATTTGTGACAGACGAATACCAGTAAGAGTGAAAGGGAAGGTCTACAAGAGGGTAGTGAGACCAGCTATGTTATATGGGTTGGAGACAGTGGCATTAACAAAAAGGCAGGAGTCAAAGCTTGACGTGGCAGAGTTGAAAATTTTAAGATTTGCACTGGGTGTGACGAGGATGGACAGGATTAGGAATAAGTATATTAGAGGGTCAGCCCAGGTTAGAAGGTTTGGAGACAAAGCCAGAGAGGCACAATTACGTTGGTTTGGACATCTGCTGAGGAGGGATGCAGATTATATTGGGAAAAAGATGCTAAGGATGAAGCTGCCAGGTAACAGGAAAAGAGGAAGGCCTAAGATAAGGTTTATGGATGTGGTGAGAGAGGACATGCAGGTGGTTGGTGTGACAGAGCAAGATGCAGAGGACAGGAAGAAATGGAAACAGTTGATCTGCTGTGGCAACCCCTAATGGAAGGAGCTGAAAGAAGAAGAAGAAGATTGAAAAACTTTGGCCAATATCAATAAACTTACAATAGGAACATGCTTCACACTTATACATGCCTGGATGTCTACTAGTACTAGTCAATTCCCCTTCCAAAAGACATTTTAAGTTTGCCGCCTTCTAAAGATAATACTAGGTTGACAATCAATTTTCTCTCTAAGGCTGGTGTCTTCCATCATTAGGCACCGATTCTTCACCAAAATGTCCCTTAATGGATTAGAGTCCAGACTATAACAGGTGATAAAACATAGACAATAATTATTTTTGGTCCTCTCTCTATTCTCCCCCACTTGGGATTGCTGTATCTCCAAACCAGTCCCTTCTAACCTATTTAAAACAGGTTTAAAATACCCAACCATTCTTTTTTGCTGAACTTCCTTGACTAGGTCATCAATTAATAATAAAGGATAACCACGTTTCAAAAACATATTCTTTAAATTAATACATTCAGTCATAAAGTATGCCTCCAAAGTTATCATCCTAGCGGCCCGCACCAATTGCCCTTTCACTACTGAACATTTTTGGTGGAAAGGGTGGCCACTAGAAAAATGCAGGAAGGAATTAGAGTATGTATTTTTCCTGAAAGGTCTGGCTACATACCCTAAATTACTTCTATACTTAACCAATTCTACATCCAAAAATGCAATCCTTTCAGTACTAAAGTTGGAGGTAAATTCCAGGAAGCTAGTACTATTATTCATAAACTGGGTCAACTCCGTAGCCATATTATAGTCTCCCTTTAGGATGATAAAAATATCGTCCAGGTAACAGGTGAAGTAAAATATATTATCAGCAATCCATTGTTTCTTAAAAATATAGTTCCCAGGATGCCATTACTAAATTGGCAAAATTAGCCCCACAGGGGGAGCCCACAGGTACCCCCTTCTTTTGTGAATAAAATGAACCCTCAAAAATAAAATAATTAGTAATCAATATAATATCCAGTAGATCTTCAATCAATCTTATATCCATAGATGGCACCCCTTTTTCCAAAAGAAGTCCTGACACCCAGTCTACTCCTAGTTTGTGGAATTACAGTATAAAGATCCCTAATATCCACTATCAAAATGTTACACTTTTCATGGAACTCCAATGTACGAATACCTTCCAAAAAAGACCATGAGTCCTTATAGGTTCACAGGTTCATAGGTAGGTACTAGGCTATTAGCCCTAGGGCCTATATAAGCCTAGCCAAAAAGGTACCCTGGCTTTCGCCACCCAAAAAAAATATTTTCCTGTGCCCCTGTCGAGCAGAACCACAGAAGTGATCCCTGGGGTGAAATTCCTATTTCCCATCCAATCATCAAGATTTTTCTTGAAGAGTGCTAATGAGGAGCTCTGTTTGACATAGATATGTAGTCTGTTTCAGAGTATGGGAAGTCTCTGGGACAGGAATCTATCCCTCCAGCATGTTCTGTTTATTGTGGTGACAAGGTTTAGGTCCCTAGAGGGTGTAGCTTGGAGGGATTGGGATTTCTTTAAGTGGAGCATGTCCAACAGCTCTGGGTTTGACATAGCTTTGTATGTTAAGCAGAGATCGCCTCTACGTAGGCGATATGTGATGGAGTAAAGCTGGAGTTTTTTGAGACGTTCTGAGTAGGGCATCTGTTTGAGGCCAGTAATCCTCTTTGTGAGGTATTTCTGTGGCCTTTCCAGTTGTTGTAGATGTCTTGTGAGGTACATACCAAAAGGGGCGTTGTACTCTATAATGGGTCTAATGAGTGATGAGTAGAGGGGAACAATGACCTCTTTTTTTCTGGATGAGAAACCTTTTGTGATGAGGTGAGCCACATAGAAGGATTTCCTGACCACTGTGGCGATGTGATTATCAAAGGAGAGATTACTGTCCACCTGTGTCCCAAGGTCTCTTATCACACTTACAAACTTGTGGTTCTCTAACTACAAACTTTTTCAGTATACTGTCTACCTCTTTTGGGCAAGCATATGTAAAGGTATTCCTTGCATCAACAACAGGACACAACAGGGAATCTTGTAAGTCCTTGTGGACTTTAGGGATACCAAATATGATGGGGATCAATGGTGCTGACATTGTTAAATAATTATAAAATTCTACATCAACCTGTGCATTGATAAATCAAGTTCTCACCTTTCTGTGTGCCCTGTTTACCTGATTTAAAGACACCAGCTCATAAGTCTCCGAGTTCAATAATTTAAGCATCCAACTACAGTAATCATCTGAGTCCATAAACATTACCCCCCCCCCCGCCCTTGTCAGGTTTCATTAGTCTAATATTAGAGTCTCTCAATGTGTTCAGGGCTTCTTTTTCTTTCTTTGACATGTTATTATTCAACCTCATACTGAAATCACTATTCAACAACTGACTAAAATCCATCTCACATACACATTCAACCATTGGAAGTGGTGGGTGCAGCAGTGGGTTAAATGTACTTAAAGATAAAACTGGAACTCCGATAAGCTGATGTGGTACTTCAACTCACTGTATTGATACACCCTACAACTGGAGCGTTTCTTTCTTCAATTAATCTTGCTCGAGTCTCACCAGGGTTCCCTTCGCAGACAGCAGCATAAGAAGAAGGTGTGGCCACTTTAACAGGACTTGCCTTTGACAAAGAATTCCCCTCTTCTCTTCTCCGAACATCAGAACATCAATGAGCCAATAATTATAGTTGTAATTATTCACCCTTCGGGATAGGTCATCTGTAATTCAAGAGGAATGAGAGTTCTCTCCCCCACACACACTACTACAGAGGTGTTAAAACTGTCACTGCATTAAGAGACCCATGCAGAATCAATTCCTCTTAGACTACAAAAGAAAACCCTGAACAAAGGCCTGCAATTTAGTTACTTTTCTGGCTGCAGCTGGATAACTTCTAAGTATAGTGTAAAACAAGGTCTGAGCCAAACATAAATGAGGGTGATTAGAGACAGAAAAGAAGCAGTCCTTCTACAGAAGGTAAAGAAAATAACAGTGATTCACACAAATCCCATTATATGCCAATGGCATGGGAATTCAAAATTACTTCCTGATGTCTGGGATGAGTCATACAAAGCATTATGGGAAAGAGAAAGTGTTGTGGGAGAACAAGATCATGTTGATACATCAAGCCCCATTGGTAGCCATGTTGTGGAAAACAGGCTAAAATTACAGCACTTAAAGTGATTTTGAGGTGTTAAAATAGGTCAGAAAACAAAGATAGAGTGAAAAAAACATATTTTTTTAGTTCTAGGGTGGAGTTTTCCTTTAAAGATCAGGTTTCCAATTGAAATAGCAAGATATCTCACCTTTTGCAACTGCTTTTAGATGTCTGGCCACACGAGAAGCTACAGCATTTTGCCATTTGTGCCTCTGTACCACATGATCACTATTTTATTACTTAACATAAGCTATTAGTCACCTGTACCACATGATCACTGTTTTATTACTTAACATAAGCTATTAGTCACCTCTGAATTTTTGTAAGTTCCTTAACTTTAAGACACCATTTAACCCCCCCCCCCCCACACACACACACACATTTCTTTTTCACAATAAAGCACATTAGGAAAATGTTTAAAAACTGTAAAAGTGTTACTTAGCATATACTTTAAAAACATTCTTAACAGCTTGTGAACAAACAGTACACATAAAACTTTGGAACTGAACGATTACAGACATATTTAAAATTTCTTAAACAGCATCAACAAGGCAAATGTTAAAAATAATGGCTTAACAAGCACATTTCAGAACTTCCTGAACTGATTTCGAGTAAGCAATAATACACATGAATTTCTAAAGAGTAATATGCAATAATTTAACAGTTTTATATACACAATTGCATTTATTCCCATACTTAAGCAAATTGCAGAAGAAAGCATTGATAATTCACTACAGACACCATCTTTTAGGTAAGGAAATCTCTTCATAGGTCTTTGAGGACTTTTGGCAGTAGCCTACCCAGTCAGATTTTTTTTCTTGGCATACTGGAAAATTTAATGTTTGGGAAAAATTCAAATCAGAAAAATTAACAGAATAATACTTTAAAAATTAACAATGCCTAGTCCTTCACAAAGTATGGTTCAAGGTTATATAATAGTGAATGTTTGGCTTTCATTGTTTTACTAGAGTTGACTGTTCCTCCTGTTAGGCTGATTCCCCTGGCTTGTCTCTTCAAACATCTCTTTATTTTGCACTTCAGAGTTTACATTCCTCCCCCAAAAAGTTGTCTTGCCCCGCTGTTCACTAAAAGGGAATTTTGTTTTTAAACTGATATTTAGAATCAGGGTGGCTGGTACTTTAGTTCTGGATATGCATCCTGTCAGTATGCTACTTAAAGGAAACGTCCATCCTGTACTGTAGTTAGTGTCTTCCTTGTAATAAATATCACCTAATGTCATTCAGCATTCAGAAAACGTACCTTTCAGTCTCTTTCATTTAAAATTTTTCTGTCACAGATCATAAAGATCCTACCGTTCTTACTTGAATGATCAAATCTTATTTTGTTTCCAAAAGGAATCTGTCTCGGCCTGCTTGAAATAGGCTAGACATATGATTCTCTACATTCTTACTGTTAACCACTGCACACAGTTTTAATCTTTAGATTGTCTTGTGGAGGTCAGCTAAGTGCACATATTAACAGCACATATAAAGCTAAGATGAAGCTGTTTTCCAAAGTGCTAGCCTCTGGATAAAATGTTCTGTGAAGAACAGGAATGAACTAGCTATGTTGTACCACTACATAAATAAAATGCATTAAGTGCTTTACTTTTTGGTCGGTGAAGTACTGAAGTAGTTGGTTTATTTGTGCATTACTTAAGGATAGACTGAAAGTTAAACAAAACTAATATAGTGGACCTTACCATCTCTTTGAAGTAGCAACTTTCTGCTACAGACAATTAGCAATCTGACACTTCAGAAAGAGTATGAGGGAATTTACAGCAATTATTTAAACACTACAGGTTTGACTACTTTAGAAATCCCTGCTATTTTAACTCTCCTGCTTTGAGGAGGGTTAACATATATAAAGTTGCCTACAGTTAGCACAAATCAGGGCCATTAAGCAAAAAATAAATAAATAAAAACACTGCTTTTAGAGGTTACAAAGTCACTGATTCATAACAGTGTCGATATATATATATATATATATATATATATATATATACATACACACGAGTCGTATAAAGAGGACCCAAACCACACTGCAGAAGAAAGTCAAAATTTATGAAAAACAAAACCACTTAAATATGGCAGGCTACAAGAAGGCCATTTTGCAATACAGTAGAGAGTTGATTATCTGAACTAATTTGGAGCAATGGTAGTTTGGATAATCCAACTGTTCGGATAATCAAACATACATTGAACTGGATAAAAAACTTCTAAATTCTTGTATTTTTCTGTTCTCAGGGAATACACTTTTCAATCATTCAGCAAGTGCAATGGACAATAAAGAATATCTTTCACACACAAGCAGGCTGCAATTTCAAAAAACATGCACAAGCTAATACATATAATGTTTACATATTCAGACTTTATGATTTTTTTCTACCTACAACTTTGGAAGACTGGGTTTGGATAATTGATGGTTTGGATAATCAAGGTTTGGATAATTGACTATCTACTGTAAAAGAAGTTGCAATATAACACACAAAAGTTACAGTGATTTTTATGCATTAGTAAAACACAAAATAGCAAGAAGAAACTGTGATGTCTCCACTCTGGGCCAGTAATCAAATAGCCTGAATCCTCACCAATGGTGCTGAAGAGGGACATTCACTTGGAACACAAATGCATACACCCAGTATTTCCAGATGCAGCTCTTTGCATCAAGCACGATTTTTCTTAAGAGCACACTGGGAACACAGTCAGTCTGGGGGCTGGGTCCTCTCTATCTGTCTCCAGATCTCCAATGAGACTCCCTACTGGCACAGCTGTAGGGTTGGGTCTTCAGTCGATTGTCCCAGCCTTGTCCTCCAGCACCCTCTCTTTGAAGCCAGTGCTTCAGTGTCCCTGCTCCAAGCAGCTGACACACACGCTGTTTGAGATTTGTTTTATACAGACACACACACACACACACACACACACACACACACACACACACACACACACACACACACACACACCTAGGAAAGGCTGGCATAGATTTACTAGCTATGCACTCTTTTGCCCAGACTGTAAGGTAGTAACTGCCACTAGACACTGCAAAGCCAGCAACTCTAAGGCTCTTACAAGGGTACCCAATTATACTGAGTGAAATTCATATGAATACAAATGGTAATGTTGACCAAACACCCAAGCTTTCAGGAGTGGCCACAATGTCACCAATAGATACGAAGGTTAAAAGATTATCTAAAGGACCAACTGCAATGAAATGATTAAATATGTTTAACAATAAATAATAAAAGAACATGAACATACTAAATATCTATTTACAATAAACACCAGAGTTTCAAGCACAGGAAATATTAAAAATAACACCAGTGGACAGGTTCACACAGTTACAGAAAAAAACAATACTTAACTAATCTCACCATATTTTCCTGACTGATCAAAAGAATTATTATTCCTTGGTTACTTACCATAGCAAGGCAAGATGAAGTAGGTGAGAGATCCTTCTCTGTCAGATTACAAAAACAGAGTGCTCTGAAACTTCATTCACACCTAGTATTAAACATTATTTTTAGTGATGTTTTACAGAATGACATCACGTACATCTGGTCATCTGACTTCTGGTTCCCATGCAACCCCCCAATGCTAGAAACTGGCAGAATTTAGCACATAAATGTCAATAATACACACACACATAGAGCTTGTTAAGATCTGATATAGCTTCTGGAAGTCATAAAATAATTTCCAGCTTCTACCCTTCCAGAGTAACAATTAGTTCACTGCTAAAGACAATACAGAAGGCTTCCTAGTACTTGTTTTTCCAGACATTTTGTCTCTGGCTGCAATCAGAACTGTAGGATACAATCTTTATGGCCTAGGTCCAGTAATTTAATTTCAAACTATTTTCAAAGTTTGAGATTAACCTCTTCTCTTCCAGTATCCTCTTTTAAAACACACATATTTAAACAGTTACAAATACATACGTATTTTTTTTTCTGTCCAGCAGGGCACACTGTTGATATATTTCAACACAAACAGCTTTACAAATACATTTTCCAACACAACCATCTGTAAAACTCACTTTGATATAAAAATGACATATAATTCTCTACAAAATTCCAGGTAGTTGTGCTGGCATATTTTACACATCCACTGCCCTACTTCTCCTTTCATAGCTGGCAACTTTACATCGTCACAGAATCAAAAACATAAGTTTTGAGTTTCAGGGAGGAGTTTTCTTTTAATCATTGTCTCTAAAGTGTTTATTTCACATCTGCAGTCCTTATGGCCTTTGCTGTATTAGCCATGAGGCTTTCTGCCACATCATTGTCCTGTGGTTATAACGGATTTAACCCACTGTGAGTTTTTCCTTGGATGTCACAGAAAGTTTGAATACAGATTCATAAAATGGAGGACCATTATCATATTTAGTAGTGTCTTTCATGCCAAATGTTTGGAAAATCTTACCCAAGATAGGTATTACAAGTCTTGGCTGATGTGGATGGTACATTCTGTATGACTTGTAATCTGAAATATTCATCTGTCAATATTACAGGTTCATAGATTCATAGGTGCTTACTAGGCTAATGACCACAAAGGCATTTTTAAGCCTAGCCATGCATCCCAAATCTCTGACAAGTTCTGATACCCTTGTTAAGTGTAAGCAATGGCTTGGGAGATGAAACATTTACAAGCTATGGCCTGGGAAATTAACCATTTACAGGTTGCCCATATTAGTTAATAGTCTATCTATTAGACTTGTCCACAAAAGTTATCCAGTCTGTTTTTGGTAATTCAGACATCATGACAGGGATGATTCAGTTTTAATGGGTATTGCTTTTGACAATGTAAAAAACTGTCAAACTTTCTGTGGCTGGAAACCAAAATTTCTCTCAAATCCTACTTTTTTGTCCTTACAGTGCCTAAATATGCTTTGTGGGCAATGTATATGACTGTTGTCTGCATTCCTTTATGTAATTACCCAGCTTGTCTCTTAGTCGATGGTGGATCTGTATGTTGTTGGAATAAATTTGGATTACATTTCGTAACGGTTCCTGGTTTCTGCCTTGGTTTGTGTTTTTCGTATATTGGTTACTTGCAAATGCATGAATGCCACTACAGTAGAATGCATTTTTGTGAATACCTTTGGAGCTGAGGTGAGGCCAAGTGGAAGTTCCCAGAACTGGAAATTACTGACTCCAGTGAAGTGCAGGAACCTCCTGGACAATTGTGGATCATGATGTGCAGCTCTTCTGCCTAGTGACCACCTGTAGGTCTGGGATTGAGTACCCTACCTAAGTCTCCTGCCACATACCCTACCTAGGGACCAAAACTATACAATTTTGGAAAAGCCTCCTCCTGTAAAGACGCAAGAAAGTATGTCCTACAGCTCTTCCAGGTTTTCACAACATTTTGTAAGCTTTTCTAACCCTGAGCTATTGTTAATCTCAAAGCAAGATCTGCCAGCAGCCGACCTTAGCTTCTCCCTTCCTCTCGACCACCAGCAACCATTAGTAACTCCATTTACCTGACTCACTCCACATCCACTAGCCCTGTCAGTAGTCCTGGTAGCAATTACCTGCTGAGTCCACTAGGTGGCTCCCTACTACTAGAATTGCTTATCCATGCAAACTTTTTTTTCTACATACTAATTCCTATGCTTCCCACTATCTGCTAGCCTTTTGTGTAATTTCCACCCTTTTCCTTTCTCTGATATTCTCAGCCTTGCCCCACTTAGTCCTTACACTCCAAGCATTCCTCCATGTCCTTGGATTACTTACCTTTACTATCAGCATCTTACTGATTGTTTTCCACTCAACCTCTCTTCTTTGGCTCTTCCCGCTCCGTTCGCCCTGCGGGCTCACTATACTCCAAAAAACAATTTAATCCCGAACAGTTTCAAACAGAACTTTCCCAATACAACTGGACACCTCTAAAACACCTCACACTTAACAAGGCTGTTGAACATTTCAATTCAGCATTCCTTGCAATCCTACAAGAACATGCCCCAAGCCGTACCATTAGAACAAGGACTAAAACAGCACCCTGGCTAACCTCTAATACTAAGCAAAGAATTATAATCAGAAATAAATCTTGGAAAAAATGGCATTCCTCTAGAAACCCAATAGATCATCAAACCTTTAGAGAGCTCAGAAACAGTACCAAAAAAGCCATCCTTTCAGATAAAAAGAACTATTACCTTGAACTCCAGCAGTCCACCAAAAAAGAACCAAAAAAGTTCTGGTCTACTATCAATAATCTATTTACCCCAGGCAAAGCAGTAACACCCAACCCACAGAACTTAGACCCTGATGATCCCTCTTTAATAGCAAATAACTTCAATACTTTCTTTACTACTTCCATACAAAGTCTAGCTAACCACTTATCTCCTGATACTTCTCAACTGCTCTTAAGTAACCTCAATGACTCTATTCCTCCCCTTCAACTCCAACCTATACCCACCTCCTATATACAATCTCTTTTACAAAAACTGAAACCCACTACCCCCTCAGCAGATAAACTTCCTGCTGAATTCCTCCAAGTAGCAGCTAAAGCTATTGCCTACCCTGTTTCTATCCTAATAAACCGATCCATAAAAGAAAGTACTTTTCCAGCAATCTGGAAGATATCATACATCATACCCTTACACAAAGGAGGTAAATCCACTGACCTTTCTAACTTTCGCCCTATAGCACTATTATCTCCACTAGCTAAAATCCTGGAAAAATGTATACACAAACAACTACTTAACCATCTCCTCCATAACAACCTACTAGCCAACACTCAACATGGATTTAGACCTTCACATAGTACTACCACTGCACTACTTTCTTTTACCAACACCATCAACTGTAACCGTAACAACAACAAACTAACCTCTTCTCTTTTTCTAGACCTGTCTAAAGCCTTTGACATGGTTAACCACACACTTCTTCTACACATACTTAAATCCCTAGCCTTGGATTTCTCTTCCTTAACCTGGTTCTCATCCTATCTTGAAAACCGACAACAAGCAGTACTCTGGAAAAATTCTCTATCTGCTCTACTACCTGTCTCTTTAGGAGTACCTCAAGGATCTATACTAGGCCCACTTTTATTCTCTATCTTTATTAATGATCTTCAGTCATCCATCCAAAACACTACCTGTATACAATATGCAGATGATTCTACCATAATTTGTACAGCCTCCTCTCAATCTGAACTCCAGTCTCTTACTCAATCTACCTTTTCAACCGTTGAACAGTGGTTCTCAAAAAGATGCCTTCTCCTCAACCCCAAGAAAACTAAACTATTTCTATTCTCACCTACCCACAAATCTCCTCTACTAAACTTTACTATTTCAGCAAGTGATAATTCCCACATTTCCCCCGACTCTACTACAAAACTGCTAGGTGTTACTATAGATAATAATCTTAACTATGATTGTCACATCAGTAACACTATAAAAGCAGTTAATAAAAGATTGGTTCACTGTACAGAATCAAACCCTTCCTTACACCAAGCACGGATCACCTTAGCTCAATCACATCTGATCTCTACCCTATTGTATGCTTCCTCTATTTACACTAATCTCTCTAAAAGCAACCTAAGGAAACTGACTACATCCTACCACAATATAGCTCGATTTGCCACAGCATCCCAGTATAGAACTCACCACTGTCTAAACTTAAAACAACTACACTGGTTGGAACTTCCTAACAAGCTTATCTATCAACAACTCTTAATAGCACATAATATTCTATATCAACCATTAAAAACACCTGCTCTTAACAACCTCTTGACGCCCTACAATAACTTGAAACAGCTGCGCACTGAGCTACAAGCTAACACTACTAGAATTACAAATTCTGCAGGTAACTGTCTTTTCTCCAACTCAGTAGGCAAAATATGGAACAACCTCCCATCACATATCTCCTCTCTAGCTTCTCTACATCTCTTTAAAAAACAACTTTTTTTACATCTGAACAACTACTGGCTCTGCTCTTGTACCAATCCTGACTAACCTACTTTCTTCTGTCTACTATCATATTTCCCTATGCTACATTGTAATCTTTCTCTCTGATCACAAATGACTTTACTGTACTATTGCTCTCATATATGAAAAAAAAAAAAAAGTACAAACGATGTTTTTTACGTATATACATTTTAAACCACGTAATACTCTCATCCTCCTTTATTTGTTCTGAAAGTATTTTAATGCCTTTCTCATTACATAGATGGTATTATTTGTTTTTATTACCTGACCTAGACTAATATCTCTGTATTTTGCTCATTACCTGTGACATTAGTGTTTTCTGCATATGTTTATTTTGTATAACCTTGCTTTAAGCTGTGGAGCTTTTCTCCCCAGGCCTCCACTGAAAATGGACAATAATCCAGCTGGACTAGCCCGGTCAACAAATGTAAAATAAATAATAAATAAATAAAATAAATTACCCAGCTTGTCTCTTTAAATAAGTAGTTATCAGCTGGAGCAGTTATTTCATCTTTTCAGTTTTCATGTCTATATGCATTCTCAGCCTCTGGATTGTTATTTTTTGTGTGTGTGTGTGTGTGTGTGTGTGTGTGTGTGTGTGTGTTATTTTGTGCCATTTATTAGGAATGCATAATTCTCTCACTTGCAGGAGATCTGTATCTTTTCCCATCTCTGTTTCTTAATGAGTTATGGACCTTTCCACAGCAAATTCTACTGTCATGTACACAAAATCCTCTACAACGTCATGTCTTTCCTATTTCTCAGTTGTGATTGTTGGCTATCTTATAATGCAGAAATATTTATGATGAGCCAAGAGTAATTCAAGGAGTCATTAAAAATGCATGTACTCCATGGTTTCAATGGACAATGACTCCCATTATTATAATTGTCTACGCACTACTGCAAGTCACGTCTATTGGAATATCTGTTATCCTACAGAATGTGTGTAGAACACTGGCCTAATGTAAGCATACACTACACTACTGTAAAAGAACCTGCAATCTTGGCATTATAGGAACCTGTAATGGCAGCCTAACTCTGGAATGAACTGCAATAAGCCCCTGGACTTATAAATGCTACCAATCCACAAGAAATCTTCAGGGTGGACTAATCCTATTGTAAATTTAAACATGGATGAAGGAGGCTATATAGGGACTGACCTATAAAGTAGCATTAAAAAGGTCATAAGGCATCCTGAATCACAGCCTAAGCAAGGCGGGGGGGTGCAATGGTCATTTAGCTTTGGGTGCCTTACACAGGGACTGGAAAGTACTGCTGACGTGTGCAATACATTTCTCTTGGGGGGGGGGCAATGAGGAGCCTGTTTTATCCCCAAAGAAGTCATCCAAAGCATGTAAAAATTAAAGCCCAGACTCTCTTGTTCTGGTGTCACTAACTTCAGTGGGTGAAAGTCTTGCTCATATGGTTTCTAACAGTACCTAGGGAAATGCTCTTAGGGGGGACCTTAGTAAGATGTGGAAAGAATGGAGAGGTTCAGAACAGCATCCCTCTATTTAAACAGCAGTATTACAAGACAGATTCCTTACCTCAGTGGTGATAGTGGTGCTTCAGTTTATGTGAAATTTCTTTTGAAACTGAGTGGAATTTAATTAAAATATCCTTTTATAGGATACAACTTCAGGACAGCGTATCAAGCCACTGTAAAACATGGAGGGAAAGAAAAGTCCACCATATTGCTTTTGCTTGCTAAACACAACTGTTTAGTAAGCATAAGATAAAAATAAGAAAGTAAAATTGAAGCATGTGAAACATGGAAAGAAAAAAATGGCTGCCATATTGCTTTTGCTTGCCAAGCTAAGCCGTTTAGTGAGCATCAATTAAAAAAATAAGTAAATGAAATTGAAAAGAAGGAAAAATTAAAGTAAGTGCAATAGCTGTTTCAAGGAGCTGTCATTTTACTTTGTACTTCACTAATTGTGGCACTCAGAAAGCCATGTTTAGTTAGAGTAGAAAACAAATAAAAATAATGCAGTTAACTTCATTAGAAGGATGCATGTGTGTGTGTGTGTGTGTGTGTGTGTGTGTGTGTGTCTGTGTGTGAGTGTTTGTGAAAGACAGCGTGTGTGTGTGTGTGTGTGTGTGTGTGTGTGTGTGTGTGTGTGTGTGAGAGAGAGTGTGTGCGCGTATGTGTCTGTGTGTGTGTGCGCGTATGTGTCTGTGTGTGAGTGTTTGTGAAAGAGAGAGAGAGAAAGCGTGTGTGTGTGTGTGTGTGTGTGTGTGTGTGTGTGTGTGTGTGTGTGTGCGCGCGTATGTGTCTGTGTGTGAGTGTTTGTGAAAGAGAGAGAGAGAAAGCGTGTGTGTGTGTGTGTGTGTGTGTGTGTGTGTGTGTGTGTGTATGTGCGCGCGCGCATGTGAGAGTATGTACCCATATTTCTTAAGTTCTTCTCTCATGAATTCTGATAGGTTTTGCACGAACATGCTTTTTTTCTACAAAAAGAAGCATGACACCATAATGGCCATATTTATTAAGTAACTGTAGTCCTCCAAGATTAAGAGACATAGCAAAAATATGTGACAAAATCAGGGACAATTGAAAGGTATGTGAGGTTGCAGGGAGAAGTTTCATTGCTCTGTACAGTATGTAATTTTTCATTCATTTTTGATAATAATAAGACATGGAAGGTGCAGAAAGTCAAGAAAGTGGCCATAGTTGCTGAGCATGTGTGTGTGTGTGTGTGTGTGTGTGTGTGTGTGTGTGTGTGTGTGTGTGTGTGTGTGTGCGTGTGCATGTGTGTTTGAGTGTGTGTGAGTCTGTCTGTACCTTAGCATGCGTTAGATTGTCTCCATCTGTCAGTGAGTGGGAATGGGTGGATATCTAATTTCCTGCATATTTATGATAAACTGTCTCTCTTTCTCTGCATCTGTTAGTGTGTTTTAATATAGTGTATGTATGTCGTTACTAGGTTAACAATCCGGGGGGGGGGCCTTTCTAAGCTTAACCAGGTTTTCCCAAAAGAATAATGATGTCCTGTATCCAAGCAGGACATTTGTGACCAGGCATTTATAAGCTGCCTCTGTGCATAATGGACATGGGTTCCAAGCCTGTTTTAAATTTACTATTCCCCATCCATCGGTCTAGGTTGTGATTAAACTAGGTAACAGACGAACACGTCTTCAAATAAATGGGAAGTCTGTTCCATAGAAGGGACAGTCTCTGGAGCACATATCTGTCTCTCCAGCATGTTCTGCTTAAGTTGCAGACAAAATTCAGGTCCTTAGACCTTGTATTTCTGGTACTCTTTGACTTATGAATATGTTGGAGATTCATAAGTGTGGAGGTTTGTGGATGCCTTGTAAGCCAGGCATAGATCACCTCTCAGCAATCTGTAGGAGACTGAGTAGAGGGAAAGGGCTTTAAGGTGCCCTATGTAAGGCAGGTTTGCTATGCCTTGTATTCTTTTTGTAAGGAACCTCTGAAGTTGCTTTAGTTGCTGCATATGCCTGGTCAGGTACATACCAAAAGGGAGCACTGTACTCTATGATTGGTCTGATAAGGGGAAAGTACTGTGGGATGCTTTTATTTATAAGCTGTATAGTGTAAAAGGATTTTTTCACCACTGTGGCCACATGGTGGTGGAAGGTAAGGGTACTGTTTACATGTGTGCCTGTATCCCTTATCACTGGGTCAACTCTTAGAGACGTAGTATCTAAGGGTACAATTATGCATTTCCTAGCATTGAGCTTAAGACCATGGCTTTGACACCATTTGTTAGTCAGAGAAAGACCTTCTTGAAGAATGCTAGTGTCTACAGGGGAGTTGATGATAACCCCCAACTTGCAATCTCCTGCAAACTTAGTCATCCATAAACCTTTAGCATATGCCTCCATTTCAGAGAAATAGATGCCAAAAAAAGAGTAGACCCAGTACCGAGCCCTGGGGGACTCTGCTACTGACTGGCCTCTTGGTGGAGGTAGCCTCACCTATTTTGACTTCCTGGATCCTATCAATGAGCCAACCAGTGGGTGGTAAAAGGGTTTATACCTAAATCAGTGAGCTGGTCGATAATGCCTGAGTGGGGTATTATATCAAAAGCCTTAGCCAGATTGAGGTAAGCTGTGTGAACAGTCTTACCTTCAGCTAGTGATTTTCTCAAAAAAGTCCAACAGATTTAATAGACATAACCTTCCTTTAACAAAACTGAACTGTGATGAGTCCAGAGTTTGCAGGTTACCTATGTCCTCATTTACCATGCCCATAATGAGTCCTTCCATGGCCTTACATATGAGGCTGGTAAGACTTATGGGCCTGTAGTTACCTGGATCAGTGGTTGGACCGCCTTTGTGCAGGGGAATGACTGTAGCCGTTTTCCATTCCTTGGGCACAAAACCTGACAGAAGGCTCCAGTTGAAAATTGATTCAAGTGGACCAGAGAAGTCATGTTTCATGCTATTTATTAAACATCCTGGGATGTTATTAGGGCCCATCGATGTGGTATTTATGGCCTTGGAAAGTGCACTGATGACCTGTTTCCTAGTAATGGTTTGGAGGATTGTGGTATGCTGTATTTTCTTTGGAATATTGGGGGAAAGTGGGAGAGAAATTTGAGCTGAACCTGTCAGTGGCAACCTGGCAATGGCATCTGGTTTAGTGTGGATGATGCCACTTACAATAAGTCTGAGCATTGTTGTGTAGCTCCCCTGTGGTTACGGACATAGCTGTGGAAAGTTTTGTGGTTGTCCTTTGCCTGAGAAGCTATTATTTCTTCAAATTTAGTCATTGAGGTATTAATTAACCTTCCTAGCTGCCTATTATAGATTGGTCAAGGAGCTTTTAGTATGTATGACTTTGTTCCTCCTATGCTCAGCCAAGTCTTTTGTTGTATAAAATATTGATACTGTGATTCCACCAGGGTGACTTGTGTTTTAAGTTTGTCTTATTCTTAATATGAGTGGGCACAGCTCACTCTATATAGCTATCAATATGGCTGTACAGAGATTTTGTAAATAGTTCAGCATATGCTATGGTGTTTACTGGGTTTGGGGGTGCTTGGAATTTAGCCAAGGTGACACTTAGTAGACTGGGGTTAGCCTTGGAATAGTTACTAAAGGTTTTTGGTTTCTCTGGATTCCTGGATTTAATTTTTATTTCAAGTAACACTGCCTTTTAGTCAGATCTGACAAGTGAAGAAACTGCCCCCCTCCCCGCAGTTTAGGAATAGGATTACCAATCTATAGAGAGGTAGTTGAGATCCTTCATGAATATCTTATTGGGTTAATGAATGGTAGTATGGGTTTACTGTGACATGGAGGAGGATCAACAGGTTGCAAGGATATGGTACGAGACCCTGTTTATGGTGAGTTGCACATGTATGAGTCCCAGTGGGTCATACACTTTAACTAGTCTAGATATGAGTTTGATTTTAATATAGACACACTCCACCATAGTTCCTTCCTGTGCAGTAGCTGGTCTAAAGGTGTGAAAAGCATTATAACCTTCCACTGCTGGGGTCCTCTCCGTGACTTTAAACCATATCTCTGTTACTACACAGATGTCTACACTCTCCAGGGAGGTGAAGGCTTGCAGGTAGTGGGTTTCTTGTTAAGACTTCTAGCACTGAGCAGTACCACCCTCAGATATTCTTTCATAGGTAAGTTTATCAATTTGGCATTGCCTAAAAACGGCACTACTGGGGTGGAAATGGTCTTTGCTAATATCCAAAAGCCTACAGTGGATAAGTGCAGACCATCCCTGGCAAAGCAGCATGGTCTGTCTACTATGTCCTCCCAGGCCATCAAATATTGTACCCCCCTTGGATTGACACCAGAAGCAAAGTCAACTGTTAAAATCAATCATTTTCTGTTGGTAACATGTCATCACCCTTGGAGAAAGTAGCATGCTGCCCAGTGCTAGGCTGATACCTGCCTGAAACACATAATCAGCAAGCTTGGTCATGTCTCACTTCATATAATCAAGGGAGGCACATCTCAGATCATTAGCACCCACATGGTCTATGACAGAGTCATACTAGTACCTATGGTTCAATGACCTGACAGACTGCGTGACTTCACAGATCCTAACCGCAAAAAGGCAGCTAACCATTACCCTCTCCTTATTCAGTCTGGTGAGGGGGGAGGTGCCTCACTACAGAATCAGCAATGACCAGGACATTTGGCTGTGCGCTGGTTTGCCTTAAGGAATTAGTGGTACAGGCACTGGATACAGTGTTACTATGTGTAGCTGTGGGTGGTCTTTTAATAGAGTATTTTATGTTACAACTGCAATTGAAATGAGTTTAGTCCACATTCAAACACACCTGCAGTCTTTGTTATAAAATGTCATTGTGCCATTAAAATTCATTAAAATTAACAATGGAGTAGGCAGATAATGTCTAACTCAAAAATGGCACCTCAGGAGTATATACTGCCTTTCAATGCACAACAGCTGAACCTCAGATTATATAGATGCCTACAACCATACTCCCTAGCAATGAGCACTGCCTGTACATCAAGCCAAAAATTAAAGTAGTCAGGCTCTCCCATGGTATATGTTACTACTTCCTCAGCGTTCTGATACTAGAAAGCTTGTATTTAAATATGTGGTATGTTCTAGCAAGTGCTAGTTTTTTTTAAGAAATGCATCCCATAATTATAATGATTTTTATAATATATGTTAGGAACAATACGGATAAGAAAAGCATTACAACTGTAAAACTGTTTAGCACAGAACTAAAGATAATCAGAATGATATCATTCAAATTTTGATGTATCCATTCTGAGCAATAAAGAAAAGCAAGGGGCTAGAAACCGCATTAATATATATGAACATGAATATAGCATGCTAACATCTTAGATGAATGTGTGGCGGTTGCATCAGTACTGTTCAAGGATCTTTTGCTACAATAAAAGGGTCCTACTACAGGTGCTGGCATGCCAGTAGCTCATAACACACCTGCTCCCTGCCAGTGCTTGAAAAAGAAAAGTGCTTAAACTTTCATTAGCCCGATCTCCCCTTGTACACAGTCCTCCTCACACACAACAGTATATAACTGTATAGCTCTACCCTAAACTAAAGTCTAACCCTAAAACTTCCATCCACTTCCCAACTCAAGTCCTTGCTCCCTTACCCAAAACCTCCATTACACCTTCCTAACACTAATATCTCTGTTTGCTCCCTAAACCTAAAACTCCAGTCCTCCTCTCTAAACCTAAGTTCCTTGACCACTCCATAAGCCCAAAACTCTAATCCTTCTCCTTAAATCTAAACCCCTTCATGCTTCCTAAACCTAAAAATCTCCCTCCTGCTCCCTAAGCCTAAAATCCTCCTCCTTCTATCTCCCCATGGCTGCCTGCCCAAACTCATATTCAAGTTCAAGTTTGAGTGTGAGCAGCAACATACCAGAGCCATAAGGTGCTCGAGTCCCTGGCATGGAGACAGTGGTTTTCAAGCACTTGGGCCTCCAGCTCCAATAGTGCTCCCACAGTAAAAGCATCACTCAGCTGCACACTATCCTGTTTATTACAAATACCTACCATTGTACTCATTATAGATGGGTAGAATTACAAACAGTAAAAAATGATAAACAGAAGGGAGAGTACCAAATTAACCTGAAGAAAAGGAAGATACAGTGTAGCATACATAGGTCCATAGATTAGTACTAAACTAACTGCCCTTGCGAGCCATTTTAAGCCTAGCCAACTGTCCCTTGTGAGACTCAAACGCTGCACCTTGTGTTTGTAAGGCAAACACCTTAACCATTAGGCCACTCTCCCAACCATTAACTGGTGTTAGCATGAGGCAATGTCTGCCCTAGAGCTGTAATGATAAATACACTTGTAATAAGCTGTAACTGTATGTACAGATGCCAATACTACACTTTCATAGATATCTTTCATAGATATCTTGAACCAAAGTATTCCTAAAGAAAGAGTGGCTACTTTCCAAAAATAACGAGACTTAGCACTTCCATTCAGATTTTGTTATAAAGCCACAGGAAGGCAAAATCAACAAAGACACACAGCAAAATCAACACAGACACAGAGCAGAAGTCAAAAGTGCACCCTTGACCCCAAAGTTGTAAGGCAGAAAAGATAGAGAGCATTTGAGAATGCCACAAATATTTTCAATGTGTAATTTGAACTTAAAAGTGTTGAAACCACAACTGAATTTCCAAGGTTAAGAGAAAATATTTCTGATATTTTCATACACCCTTTACATAATATATTTAATATCTTCTAGATGGAACTAAAAAAACACAGCATTTGTGGTAAAAAGAAAAATATACATTTTATTTATCTTTTTGCTAATTAGCATCTAAAAGCTACACAGAAATATAATGCCACTTATTTTGTATGACACTATAAGATTGCACTTATTACTTTCTATTTTTACTGTGAAGTTATTTGCAGTGTTTTCTAAATGGGGATTACTTTCTTATCTTTCTTTTTTGATTTTTGCTTTTTTTTACCAAATAAATAGACACTGGATGCTAAATGCTACATAAACATTACTCATTTTGCAGAAAGCACACCAAGCAACTTTCTTGCTCTCAGTAACCTAAGATTTGTCTGCCAAGAAATGCAAACATATGCTTTCTTTTCTCTCTGTTTTTATCCATTTACAAAAGATAAAATACAATAGAATAAAAATAGTGAGAATTATTCACTTTATAGACAATTTCAGATGCAGATGCTTCAGGAACACTGGCTGATCTTTTGACCACATTCTGCTTTGAATGAAAATAATGGTTCATAGCAGAATTCAAACTTGTATTTTCCCAAGACAACCACCACAGACAGCATATTAAAGGCTTTGTCCTTGCCCTCTTCACTTATATAATCAACTTTGAGGTTGCTAGACCTAAGGAAATGGGAATTCTAGCTGACGTGACCAAAGTGTACATTAGCTCAGATATAGGCTTTGCACAACTTCCTCTTTTATTATTCACAATATCCTAAAATGTATTCACTTATAAAGTTATGCATATCATTCACTGGTTCCACTGGTTTATTAAAAATAAAAGAGAGACTTTTTAGGCCTTTGTTTATCAAGTTACAGGCACTTAAAAATATGTGCGTATATATATGTATATATATATATATATATATATATATATATATATAGTAAAGGAAAACCACTCCACTGATGTTTCTGTGCTGAAAGCCATTATGGAAAATGCATGAGAGTATGATTTTATTTGAATTTGAAGACAATGCTGTTCACACTTTATTTATCTCACAAAAGCTCAAAAGCTGATGGTGTGAGTGAACAACTTTACCAAAAACAATAAAAAATCACTCGTGGAGACCCAACTGAGGGTATGAGTTCAGCAAAACAGAGTTCCTGGCAGCATAAACTGGAAATAGTTGAAATTGAAGAAATATACGAAAATCACTGATAGTAAACCACAAAGATTTAATTGGGTCTCCACGAGTGATCTCACAAAAGCTGGCAGACCTTCTGTTTAGATATTTGAAAATAAACTGAGATGAATGCTAGCAATTGCTAGTGAAGAGACAGAAGTTACATCACCAGATAGGATTTGTCTAAGACATCTGAGAGGGTAAGTTGAGCAACTGGCGTAACTGCCTATCAATAAAGCTAATAAAGAAATGTGTGAAATATGCTCCGTACTGAAAATAGCTGTTAATTTCACCTACACGTAAAATATGCATTTCTATCATATTATACATATGGATGTTAATATATATATATATATATATATATATATATATATATATATATATATACATTTATATATGTACACATAAGTGAACATTAATTAAAGAAATGAAGCATATACCCCAGGATCCTTCATTCTTTCTTCGTCCCTGGGTAAGTGTTTCAGGTGGCTAAAACAGATTGTAAGGGAAATAAATGACACACCTGACTCATGCCTTTGCCTATGCAGATCCTGCTTAGATCCTAACTGATATGTGCTGTTCTACCATAAATGTACTAGTGTATGACTCTCTGAGGATACCAACAAAAGGGGATGCTAGGCTGAAGTTTTTCATCAGCAGAAAGAAATATTAATTTTTCAATCTATCAAAACTATTCTAAATATCTGGATTGAGACTAAGTAAAGGTCACTTCTTGCACTAACATATTCAGATACTATAAGGAAACTAAAACATCTGCAGAATAACTATTTATAGAGAAAGGGCGATCTGTACATTGGCACCTTCACTGGAAAATGAATGTTCTCCAGCAGGATGTTAATCTACAGTTAATGCCTGCTGAAAAATGAGCCCACTGCTTCACAGCAGCATTTTATGCTGCCACGGAGCTCAGACTAAAAGAAAGCTAATAGCCCCCATTATTTTAAGTTTGCTAAGCAGTACTTTTGCTATTTAGCAATTGTAAAATAAATAAAGAAAAAATGGAAAAGTGTGTGTGTGTGTGTGTGTGTGTGTGTGTTTATGTCTGTGTGCATGTGAGTGAGTGTATGCGTGCGTGAAAGTGATAGTGAGATCAATCAAGCCATTATTTTACACTCGCTAAGCAACACTTTTGCTGTTTAGCGAGTGTAAAAATTAAAAGAAACATACGAAAGAAAGAAAAGTGTGTGTGCGTGTCTGTATATGTTTCTGTTTGAGTATGTAAGTGTACGCAAGCTTGCATGGATGAAAGCAGAACTTTCTATGTGTGTGTGCACGTGCGTGTGTGTGTGTGAAGACTGAGAGCGACTGAGCAGTGGCAGCAGCAGCAGTTAAAAGTCATGCAAATCTCTTGACCTCTTAACTCAAGAAATCTAGATAAAGCCTAAACTAAAGGGAGGAAACAAAGGCTCAAAAATAGGAACAGATATTGCTCTTAAAAAATTACTAAGTTGCTTGAATAACAGGATTTGTGTTAGTATGCATTTTCTGAAGCAAAAATGTGTGTGTGTGTGTGTGTGTGTGTGTGTGTGTATGTGGGTGTGTGTGTGTGCGCTTGTATGAAGAGTGAGATTGAACAAGTAGTGGCAACAGTTAACAGGTTTGCATACCTGTCCACCTTTTAGCTCAAGAAATCTGGATAAAACCTAAAATAAAGTATTAAAAATAGGAACCGATTTTAAATATTGTTCTTATAAAATTAGAAAGTTGCTTGAATAACAGGATTTGTGTTAGCATGAATTTTCTGAAGGAAATAAAGTCTGAAATTCAAATGTATGTCATTATTTAGTTTACTTCATTCCCTAACAATTGGCAACAAACCACCCATTTTAGCAGTGAGAGACCAAAAAAATGAAGTAACTACTTGGATATTTTTTGAAAAAGTTATATTCTGAATTTAAAATACTTCCTCTAACACTGTTTACATATACTACAGCAAGTTTGAAACATTAGGCGGAAGAATTATTTTACATCAAAATTATATGAAAAAAATAATATAGTAATAAAAAAGTAAGTAAAACAACAATTTTACAGAGAACTCATTCTCTAAGTGCAATAATGCCCTCCAGGGTGTGTGTAAATAACACCCTTCCCTGGGTAGGCATTGCTGCTTGCATAATAAAACCACTTTGATCAGCACTTGACTGGTATCTTCTAGAATCCATTGGTCCACCTATACAGAATGATTAATGTACAATTTGAATTCAACAGTGAAAATAGCCCATATATGAAGCCTTTTTCTTAGGCTTCATTGAGGTGTGCTTCCAGGGTCCCTATCACGTCATCGAAAATGCATTCTATCAAATGTGTTTTCACCAAACTTAAAACAGCGAAAGTACAGTTTTGTACCTACCATAAATGTAGATGTTCGAAGATCCACATTGCTGCAGTCCTTACACTTGGGTAGTCCGCTGTCCTCGGTCGGCCCGAATATCAAAGTATAAGGCTGACGTCGGTCAAGGCGCATTTGACTGACATCAGGACGTCAGGGTACAAATGCGCATGACCGACGTCATATCCTCAGTCTTTTCTTGCCCCAGATGTCAGAAGACCCTAAAAGAAAGGTCAAAACCAAAAGACAGCAAACAACCAACCAACCACCCTTGCACTAAAAATATGTACAATATATACAATATACACCAAATTGACAACCCAACCCACACAACCGCCTCTAACTACAGAGGGAAGGAGGAGTAAATTGACTGCAGCAATGTGGATCTTGAACATCTACATTTATGGTAGGTACAAAACTGTACTATGTTCTTCATCTCACATTGCTGCAGTCCTTACACTTGGGTAGAATCCCAAAGCAGAGGTAAGGGAGGATGGCAAAACTATAAGGAAGCAGGAGCTGCCAAAATGCCCTGCAAAATAGCAGTGGCAAAACCAGCCCTAGATTTAGAATAAAGTGGAAGGTGATAATGCCTAGAAAAAGTATGCACTGAACTCCAAGTAGCTGCCTCCAAAATATCTTTAGTTGCCACCCCCCTCAAAAAAGCTGTAGAAGTGGCAGTAGCCCTAGTGGAATGAGGCCTAATCCCAGCTGGAATCTCCTTGCCATGATGGGAATAACAGAAAGCAATGCAAAACCCAATCCACTTAGAAATAGTTTGTTTTGACACAGGCTTGCCCTGAGAACTCAAAGCAAAAGAAACAAATAACTGCTGAGACTGCCTGAACCCTTTAGTTCTGTCCAAATAATATCGCAACTGCCTGTGTACATCTAAAGTGTGCAAAATCTTTTCCCCTTTATTTTGGGGATTTGCATAAAAAGTAGGCAAATGAATAGTTTGGTTTAAAGCCACACTAGAAACCACTTTAGGCATAAAGGAAGGATTAGTACGTAAAGATACCCTATCCTTATGGAAAATTAAGAAAGGCTCAACCACCATAAGGGCCTGCAACTCAGAAACCCTTCTTGCAGAGGTAATGGCCAACAAAAAAGCAGTCTTCCATGATAAATATTTCAACTCGGTAGTAGCTGCAGGCTCAAAAGGTTGTAGAGTGAGTTTCTCCAACACAAAATTGAGATCCCAAGCAGGAGTAGGAGCTCTACGTGGGGTCTTATATTCTTTGCCCCTCTAAGAAATTGCTTGAACAAAGGATGAGAAAACAATGGTGGGTCACAATCATAGTGAGCCGAAATTGCTGCAGCATGAACCTTAATAGAAGAGAAGGACAAACCTTTGTCCAGTAACTCAGTAAGATATTGAAGAGCCACACTTAAATTAGGCTCAGAAACATCAAAATCCTTTGCTGCACTCCAAAATAAAAAATCTCTTCCATTTATCTACACTTTCCTTGTACTAGGCCTTCTAGCTTCCAAAATAACATTCAAAACTTGCTGTGGAAGTTGAGACCCACTATGGTTCAAAACAGAATATGCCAGGCTGTTAGGTGAAGAGAGTGAAGCTTGACATTGAGCAAATGACTGTCCTCCTGAGACAACAGGTGTGGAATCGAAGGCAAAGGCCATGGAGGCTCCCGTACCAGACTTCTCAGTAATGGGTACCAATGCTGTCGAGGCCAATCTGGAGCTATAAAAATCATCCTTGGCTTGTCCTGTCTGGCCTTTAGTAATACCTTTGGGAGGAGAGGCAGAGGTGGAAAGGCATACACATGAAGATTGCTCCAATTGAAAGAAAGAGCATCCACTTTCCAAGCTGTGGGATGAAACCTTTCGTGCAAAACTTTGGCAGCTGATGGTTTAGTGGAGAAGCGAACAGATCTATGTCTGGAGTTCCCCATGACACTGTCAATTTCTGAAATACATGAGGATCCAATTTCCACTCGTGGGGATCCATAATTCGTCTGCTCAACACATCTGCTAAGGAGTTCTGTGCTCCTGGCAGAAACCTTGCCTGAAGATTTAGCTGTAAACTGAGAGCAGTCTCCCACAAAATCATTGCTTGCCTGCATAGAGGATAAGAATGTGTTCCCCCTGCTTGTTGCTGTACCACATGACAGTTGTGTTGTCTGTTAGAATCAACACCTGCCCTGGAAGAAGTAAATCCTTGAAAGCTATTAATGCAAACTGGACTGCTAACATCTCCTTCAAGTTGATATGTAGATGTTGTAGTCTGGCAGGCCACTTGTCTTGTATCCACTTTCCATTCAGATGAGCTCCCCAAGCTTTGTCTGAGGCATCTGTCGTTAGAATCTGACTCGCCTCTGGCCGGGTCACAGAGAGTCCCTTGTTTAGGTGACATTCCTGAGCCCACCACAACAATTCCTTTTGAATGCAAGGTATTATTTGAATGACAGTGTCCAGATCCTGGCAGTGCTGTGTCCATACATTTTGAGATACCATTGTAACTTCCTCATATGCAGTTTGGCATTGGGAAGCACCAGAATACAAGATGCCATGAACCCCAAGGCTTGAAGGACTGTCCTTGCAGTCAGCCTGGACTGATGAGACAATTGATGAAAGTAAAGGGAAAGATTCTTTGTTTGTCCGGGGTCAAAAGGCCATCTGGGATGCTGTATTCAGTCTTACACCCAGAAAGCACATGTCCTGAGAGGGTACTAGACTGGACTTTATTTCGTTCACAGAATACCCCAGGCATCTTAGCACTGCTATCACATATTCCAAATGATGAAGAAGCTCGTCCCTTCCTTGAGCCAGAATCAGGCAATCGTCCAAATAAGGATAGATCTGTATTCCTTTTAGCCTGTGGAAAGCTATCACTGGAGCCAGAACTTTCGTGAACACTCTGGGCGCAGTAGATAAGCCAAAGGGCAATGCAGAGAACTGATAATGAGAAGTCCCAGCCCGAAAACGCAGATACTTCCTGCAACTCAGTCTGATAGGAACATGAAGGTAAGCCTCCTTGAGATCCAAAGTTACCATCCAATGATCTTTGCCCAGCAGGGGTAAAAGCTGTTGTAACGTCAACGGTTTGAACTTGGGAATGTCCAGATAAGTGTTGAGGATAGATAAATCCAAAATTGGTCTCCACGTGTTCCCTTTCTTTGGTACTAGGAACAGGCGAGAATAAAATCCTAGGCCCACTTCTGGCATAGGGACCGGCTGTATGGCCCCTATTTGAAGTAACAGAGAAATTTGTTTGTGAGCCTCTATTCTTTGTTGAGGAGGAACGTCTGGCATGCCTTTGAAAGGAGGCAAGGTATGGAAATAAAACCTGTAACCGTGGTGTATGATATCCAATACCCATCTGTCTTGGGTAATTAAACTCCAATTTTCCTTGAAAAGTGCCAACCTTCCTCCCAAAGGTGCTGCCAGACGAGAAGGCTCTGGCAGCTGAAAAGGTAGGTCATTGGGTCTGTTTACGAAAGGACTGACCCCTGCCCTCACCAAGACTGTGCAGGTGAACTCCTGTTCTAGGCCTGAAAGAGCCCTGTGCTCTGCCCCTACCACGTCTAGACCTACCCCTAGACTGGGAATCATAAGAAGGATACGTCCACCCCTTGGTAGGCCAATTTCTACTAAACTGGAGGCTGAACCTGCAAAAATCTTTAACAGTCTGCATAGACTTAGCCTTGTCTTCCATTTTCTTTAAGACTGCCTCAACAGGAGAACCAAACAACACATCAGATTGTAAAGGAGCATCTAAAATCCTTGTCTTAACATGGTCAGATAAATTCTGATCCTCAGCCAGGCGTGCCTGCGAAGAACTGACCCAGTGGCAGCCACCCTAGACGAGGCCTGTACAGCATCAAAACCACATTGCAAAGAATGCTTACCCACCTGTTCAGAAACATGTACTAAATCTTGTAACTCTTTACACTCAATACCTTCCGCCAGAGCATCTACCTTAGACTTCAATTGTGAAAGGAGATAGTTTTGGTATTTCAACATGTGAAACTGGCAATTCAAAGCCCTCATAGCTAGGGTGGAAGAAGTATAAACTTTCTTTCCCCATCTATCCAAAGCCCTGGCCTCTTTATCTGGAGGAACCGGATTTTTGACAACAGAAGCCTTAACACTCTTAGGCCCCTGACTAACAGTTTCTGGGTCTGCCCTAGGACTCTTAAAAAGATACTTATGAGCTTCAGGCACCCTGTAATACCTATCCGGTTTAACAGGAGCAGGAGGCAAGGAATCAGGATTAAGAGAAGCCTCTGCAAAAACATCTTCCACAACATCCAGAACAGGAGGTATAGCCAAAGGCCTATGCTGGGGTAAAAACAAAAATTCCCTAAGCCTTTTCCTGGAATCAGAGAAGTCCTGACCTTCCCACTTAAAATGCTCCTCATGGAATGAAGAGTCTCTGAAAAGAAAAATCCTCAGGAGGAGAAGCAGAAGGAGTAGAATCATCCACATCAGAATCAGAATAAGGAGAATACTCCTGCAAGTCTTCAGCAAGACTCTGAAACATCCGAAGCCTGCTCAAAACTCCCTAGCTCAGGTTCCACCCTAGGTCTCTTATCAGGTGGAGGCAAAGAACCTCTAATCAAAGTAATCAAATCTTCTGTCATTTTAAGCATATGCATCTTGGGCACAGAGTCTGAAGAACTAGGGGTGACACCAACTGAAGCTAAACCTGGCCTGCCCCTGGGGGAAGCCTTGGAAACAGAAGGAGAGGGCCTAACCACCCTAGGAAGGGAGGGAGTACAGTAACCTGAGAAGCCCCTTCAGCCTGACCTGCCTCCTGAGAGGCCACATCCTGCAATAACAAAGTCTCTCCTGGGACTCCAGAGAAACCTCCGGCGGAACCACCGGCTCCACCGACACCTCTAAAGAACCGGCGTCCGCACGGACGGCTCTTCTAGCCTAGGCTTAGCTGCTTTGTCCTTGCGCTTCTTGAAGCGGGCCGGAGCATCCAACGGCATTTTATAATTGCACCGCTTCGAAGACTAACCTGGCACAATCTAACCTTCTCTTTATAGTGCGCTTATTGAATCTAGCACAAGAGCGACACCCAACAACGTCGTGCTCAGGCCCTAAACAAGGAATACACAAAGTATGATAATCTCTATGCGGTATCTGTTTCCCACAAGAAATACAGTTATTCACTTTTTCTGACATCCGCTAAACCACTGAGGCAAGAAAATACTAAAATATTCCCAACGGGTACTTAGCCAACTTTGACTCAGTCTGAAACTCCGAATTCGAAAAATTTCAGAACGCCGAACGGCACTTGCAACGCTGCTTCTGCATCGGACCATGCGGCAAAAAAGACTGAGGATATGACGTTGGTCATGCGGATTTGTACCCTGACGTCCTGATGTCAGTCAAATGCGCCTTGACCGACGTCAGCCTTATACTTTGATATTCGGGCCGACCGAGGACAGCGGACTACCCAAGTGTAAGGACTGCAGCAATGAGAGATGAAGAACATCAGGCAAAATAGCAAAGCGGCTTTTCAGCAAATTCTTTCCCTGGGAAAGAAGTTGCTTGGCCGCTTTGTTTGTTTGCTGTGTTTTGCACTGTAGTGCGGTCTCAGAGATTCCGTTATCTGGTATGGCTCCCGAACGTAAATGTGTAATAGTTACGGACCTTAGGGTTAGGATGCGGGTTAAGGTAAGTGCATATATAGTAATACATTTAGCGTACACCTTAGGATTAGAAGTAGGGTTTAGTTAAGTGTATATATGTTTACTTTTTTTGGGGGGGGAGGGTTAGAAGTAGGGTTAAGGTAGGTGTGTATGTGTTGTAACTGTTTACTTTTTTTTTTTGTTGGAACAGTGATTTCTTTCTCTATGAAAGAAACCGCTGTTCTGAGCTGTCGATATTTTCAGCTTTCAGTGAAACAGGGTCGATCAATCATCGTTCACTGTTTTCAGCGTTCGATGATCTGATATAGACCCGTGCTTCCATGAAGATGGAACAAACTAGTCTCCCAAGTCCCAAGTACTACTGAATACAGCTAAAAATCAAGAATCATGTCTCCATTCTTTTGTCCACTTCAAACTGCAACCACCCTACTGATTTGGGGTCTTTATGGTTTATGTACCTAATTCAGTTAGACTGGTGCAAAAATGAGTCTCACCTTCTTTTCCCTTAACCTTGATCATAGGATTATAATAAGTTACTAGGCTATTGATCCTGAGGTCCTTACAAGCCTAGCCAAGAATTTATCCCATGTTCCGACAAGTCAGCACCCGATGACCCTATCCAGCAGGGACACGGGTAGAATCTCAGGGGTGTATTTTCTGTTTCCCATCCAGTTATCTGGGTTGCACTTAAAAAGGGATAATGAGGTACTCTGCTTGACGTGGAGAGGGAGTCTACTCCAAAGAAGGGGGAGTCTCTGGGACACAAATCTGTCCTGCCAACAAGTCCTATTGATGTAGACCAGGTTGAGGTCACACGTGTGGGTTACTCGAGTGGAGCTTGACTTGTGGATATGCAGTCGTCCCATCAAGGTGGGGGAGGGGGTGAGATTGCTTTGTATGCCAGACAGAGGTCACCTCTGAGGAGTCTGTATGAGACTGAGTAGAGGGACAGGACTTTTAGCCTATCTGTGTAGGGTAGATGTTTGCCACTTTGGATTCTCCTGGTGAAGAACTTCTGTGGTCTCTCCAGTTGCTGCATTTGCTTTGTGAGGTATATGCAGAAAGTCCTTAGTTCAGACTCTATCATGACTGAGAGTGCCTAACAGACTGTACTGTAAGAAGATCCTGTAAAACCAATGAGGCCCAGATATCATCAAAGGTCCAAACTGCACAACACACAATGAAAGTAAAAAAATAAAAGTAGCAAGACCACCACAGCTAAGAGCATAAATTTAATAATAAAACAAAGTAGATAAGTGCTTCTGCGTTCCAACACAATACTTCATCAGATTTAAAAACACTGTTAAAATGTATGAATATATACTAAAGCACAGAAAAAAAAATCAGTGAAACAGCCACTACAATAAATGAGCACATAAAGAAACAAATTACATTAAAGTAACAGTTTCCTTCCTTCTAAAGATGGTTTAAGGGGGACAGAACTATTTAAACCTGGAAAACTATCTGCCTGCAATCTCAAAATCCAAAGCAATTCTGTTCTTTCAGTATATCTTGTTATGTCACCCCACCCCTCCCATTGATATATATACATTGCAGCACTTTACCAAACGTAACCATGGCAATGAGTTTGGCTTTTACCCAGTTACCGGCCAAAGTGAGAATGAGGCAAGCAACGAGATCCAACAGCAGAGGGCACCAGAAGCGGAAGCATTCAGTAGAGACAGTGCAGAATGCTCTGAAGTTCAGGAGATGAACAACTTGGTATATAATTTATCCAGTTTCTTGTTGAAGCATGAGGAACTTTCTGTGCTTAATAGGAGTCTCACTTTTATTCCTGCTGCACCTTCGAATGTGAGTGAGGTTTTGTTAGACATTAGGCTATTCGCACGCAATGTCACTTAAGGTTTGCTGTTTGGGAATACCAATAATGGTGTGGTTACGGAGATTAAAAAATCTAGCACTTTTGTTCCACCGTTACTGTCTCATATCAACACCTTTGTAAAATTATGTGAAAGTGAATTATGTTGGAAAAGAGACTTTCATAATTTGAATGCTTTAGAGCATCAAGCCCTTATTAATTTAAAAAATAATCAGAATATCAGCATTATGCCCGCCAGTAATGGAGGATCTATAGTAGTTATGAACTCTAATGATTATTTTAACAGTATGATGTCGATGCTTGAAGATGATATTATTTATTGTAAAATTAATAGGGTGAAGGTTACATGATGTGCTATATGAATGTTTAATGAATAGGTCTAATGATTCCACTGCGTATGATGCCCTATATGTTCAGTTTCCTCTCATACCCATTATTAAAGGGCTACCAAAGATGCATACACACATGGTAAACCCTCCTCTATGCGACTTATTGTTGCTGGAGACACATGGGTTACTCAGCCTAGTTCAGCACTCACAGATGAACGATTGAAGAAAGTTTTTCATTTGTTTCCTCGTATTTTGAAAGACACAAAACAGTTTTTTATGACTTGTATCAAGTCATAAGAAATATGGTAATGCTAAAAAACAGTTAATGGTGACGTTAGATATTAAGAATCTATTTATCTGTACACCTAATGACTATGGAATAGATGCAATTAGACATGTTTTAACTAGCAAAAATGATTATTCGGTTATGACCATTAATACTATTTGTCTTTTATTAGATCTTGTACTGAGCAATAATGTTTTTATGTTTCAAGAGTTCATCTTTCTACAGTGCTGGGAGGGTTGTCATGGGCACCATCTGCACAAATACATATGCGAGTTTAGTACTCAGTAAATGGGAGGATGAAAATGTATTTTCTAGAAATGACATTGTTGACAAGTTGATTTTTTATCGTCGTTTTGTGGACGTTTTTATTTTATGGAATGGGACACAGCAAGAGGTAGATTTATTTGTAACCTAGTTGAACACCACTACCAACTTCTTAAAATTTACCATGATAAGTTCAGAATCTAAAGTGGACTTCTTAGATGTATGCATTGGGATTGATAATGTAGGCAATATAAACACATCTTTACATCGCAAAGAATGTTGGAAGAACAATTTATTAGCTGGTGATAGTATGCACCCTAGACATATTTATCCAAATATTGTCAAAGAACAATTTGCTCGAGCATCTAGGTTAAATGCACATGATAAAAGGTTTAATGACACCTCGGATAATATGACAGAGAACTCTGTAATGAGAGGTTACAATAGGGATATGATACAAGCACATAGCAAATCTATAAAAAATGGCAGAGACAGTAACAGATATAAACTTTACTATTCCTCTGACCCTGTAAATACAACTAGGGGCACAGTGAGATCTGGACATGGGCCAGATAGGTTTAGATTTGGCCTTAGATACACTAGTGATGTTAACACAATACATAGTATGTAAAAATTGGAAATTTCTTGTCACAGATGAGAAGACTATGAAATTAGTAGATGAGTTCCCTAAATTGTCTTACAGGAATGCTTTAAATGTTAAAAGACAGTTATGTGGGAAGACACTTAGGAGAGGGGGTCAACCTTTATTTTATAGAAAAGGCACGTTTCCCTGTAGACGCTGTCATGCCTGTGCCTTCATTTCTAATACACAACCCTTTACACATCCTAGGTTATATTATAGATTTACACCTAGAATATACGCAGATTGTAAAACTGAAAATGCATTTACCTGGCGATATGTGACTCAAGTCCCGGTTTTTATGTCGGAAAAACAAATAAGAAATTGAAAGATAGAATACTTAGGCACCTCTATGATATAAAGAAAATGAATAATAACAATGCCCTAGCTAAACACATCATGGAACACGTTGGACACAGCTGTTTTCCTTTAAAGTGCTGCAATGTATATATATCAATGTGGGGGGGTGACATAACAAGATATACTGAAAGAACAGAACTGCTTTGGATTTTGAGATTGCAGGCAGATAGTTTTCCAGGTTTGAATGGTTCTGTCCCCCCTTAAACCAGTTTTAGAAGGAAGGAAACTGTTACTTTAATGTAATTTGTTTCTTTGTGTGCTCATTTATTCTATTGGCTGTTTCACTGATTGCTTTTCCGTCCTTTAGTATATATGCATACATTTTAACAGTGTTTTTAGATCTGATGAAGTGTTGTGTTGGAATG